>NC_056731.1:545941104-546136104 GCF_019279795.1 Protopterus annectens
ATTATATATATATATATATATATATATATATATATATATATATATATATATATATATATATATATATATATATACATATATATATATATATATATACATATATATATATATATATATATATATATATATACACACACATATATAGAGTGTTTGAGTTTATAAATTGTAGGAAATGTTGGGCAAGGGAGTTAGTACTCGAGTAGTTCTCCCAGTTAATGTTTGGATAATTGAAATCACACAATATTAGGGTGCTTGGTAGGACTTTATGTTTCCCAGTGTTTCCAGGAACGTGGAATGGGGGTCCTGGGACATGATGGGTGATCTGTAGCAAGCTACAATTTGAATTACAGTTTTGCCCATTATTAGTTGCATGTGGATGATCTCTTAAGCATCGTGCTGTGCCACTAACCTAGAGGTGCTGGTATCCTTGATGAATATGGATAGACCTCTGCCTTTTGTATTTTGGTTTGGGTTCTGTGGCCAAAATGTATGGTAGAAGTTGTAGCCTGGTAGTGCTAGGGTGCTCTATGGAGTCTTAAACCAGGTTTCTGTTACTGCACATGTATCGATTTTCTCCATACTGAGGAGTGCCTCAAGTGCATGCAGTTTGAGATTCAGACTTCTGGCACTGAGTAGCACTACCCTCAGTTTTTTGTTACTTGTGCTATTTACGGCAGTAGGTTTGTCTTTTGAGCCTTGACTAAAAAAGGCACTATGGGGGTGGCAAGAGCCTTGGCCAGTATTAGAAAGCCTAAGGGTGACAGGTGCAAGCAGTCTCTAGCGAAGCAGCGTGGCTTGTCGAGCATGTCATCCCAGGTGGACAGACACTGGATCCCCTTTGAATTACACCAGAAACTTAGCCAATTGTTGAAATTGAGAATTTTTTCTTTATACCGTGGTATCATTCTTGGTGAAGGCAGGATGCTAGTCAGGGTCATACCAGCCTGGGCTATGTGATCAGAGAGCTCTTCCAAGTCTCTTTTCATGTAGTCCAGAGAGGTACGGCTCAGATCATTCACACCAACATGGACAATGACACAGTCATATTTGTACTTGTTCTGTATTGACCTGAGTGCTTGTGTTAGCTGCCTGTCGGGCACCAGGATCCGCCACTAACAGTAACCTTCTCCTTATTCAGCCTAGTGGGGCGTCAGTGTGCCTGACTAGAGTCACCTATTACTAGTATGTTGGGTATGTTATTTTGCCTTAAGGGCTGTGATTTCATGGCACACTTGTTTTGTGAAGTTTGTGTTGGAGGGGTGGAGGTTGCTTGGATGTTTGCTTTGGAGGTCTCTGTTGGTTTTGCAGATTTATATTTAGAGCCTCCGAGTATGTTTTTATGTATTTGTGTGTGTTTTTTTCCAGTGCTGCTTTAATGGGTTTATGTGAGACTGGTGGTGTGACGCAAGTATTTCCATTCTCCTCTTGACTGTTTGATCCAGTCTTGGGTTGAGAAAGCTTAGCCTCCAGTTTGGCTGAATAATTGCATCTCTCGCATGTATTAGTGTTTGGTGGTAGGAGGAGGGGGTTGTCTGTGTACATGAGGCAGTTGTAACTCAAAATGCCCAGATTCACCAGTTGGACTGGAGAGTACACCTGAAACTGCCCTTTGGACATGCCTGGATAGGTACAGTGAACTGTTTTACTGGATGGCTGGTAAGGTCGAATAGAGAGCCTTGTCCTTCTGTACAGTACAAGAGGGACTAGTGCTACGGTTTACAAGTGCTTGCTATAAGTTTTGAGTAAGTGCCAGGCTGAGAAATGAGTGGCTTGAGTGCTTAAGTTTAAAGTTTATCTAGTTCCAAGAAAAATTGAAGAGGAGACTTTCTGGAGCCGGGAACAGTTTTACCCCAGCTAACCGGCACTGCCCGGCGAGCAAAACCGGGCAAATACGGTATTTATAACAGGGAAATTAAAGAGATAGAAATTAGCCCAAAATGGAAAATAAACTACTAAATTTCTGGGCTGAAACCACTCCTCCAGGGAGAGACAGGCTGCTCAAAGCTCCCCTTTCTCACAGGTGAACACAGAACTTCCTTCTATCCAAGTAAAGTATGGGCAAACACAGAGATTTCTAACACAGCCCTGAATTCAGCACTAACCTGAAAACTGTACTATACCAGCTTAGAAAGGCAGGAAACAAGTACACACACACATATATATATATATATATATATATATATACACACACATATACATACACACACATATATATATTTTGTTATTTTAGAAAATAAAGCAGATACACTCAAAAAAACACTTTAAATGCAAGGAAGAGGATACTTATTGTTATATATCGCAGATCAGAGTTGTAGTCAATGCCACTAGTAATAAAGTAGGAAGAAACACAAATACAGTAAAAGCACATGAATAAAGTACAATTTTATATATATATATATATATATAATATATATATATATATATATATATATATATATATATATATATATATATATATATATATATATATATATATAAATAAAACAATAGAAAACGAACAGACTGATTTAAACAAGTTACCCAATTAACCAGAAAAAAAGCTCAAAACTGAGCCCCTTTCCAGCAGTCTTCAAATCAGACAAGTTCCAACTGCACACCCCTGCTTACTACGGTGCAGAACCTTCTGCAAAAACGATGGCCTGGATCAGTGCTCAAGTTATACAAACAAAGCTAGATTCAGCAGGCCTGCATCTGGTCTATGCTACAGCAACAAGCCGCACCAATTTCAGAAAGAAACAGTTCATATAAGCAGGCACAATAACCCTGTGACCACATATTCCCAGCTCAGAAGGGTAGAATCCAGCCTCTCCTCCCACAAGAGTGCAGACCACAAACCTTCTTAATGTAGAATAACTGGCCTGAAGACCAAGTGCTTAAGCCAGAACTAATACACTTTTAGAACAGCAGACACTGGGCCTTCAATCAGCAATTCTCAAGTTAGAAGGATGTAAGCTACCTGTCCTGCCACAACAGTGCAGACCACAAACCTTCTTAATGTAAAACAGCCTGTATGAAGCCCAAGTGTTTAAACCAAAAGACTTAGAATAACAATTACAATTTAACCAGGCTAGTACCAAGCAGTAATAAATGCAGCAGAAGTACTTTTAAGAAAAGCAAAATAAAGTAGGAGGAAAGACTAATACAGTAAAAGCAAATTAAATCTTTTTTTTTGGGCCTTCTCAAATCAACTCTCTGTATTAAGTAGAGTGAACACTAGACTCAGAATATGAACTCACTGTACTCGGTTAAGTGAGCAAATGAGATGGACCCAGGAGGAGTGTTCTAATACAGACTTACAGGAGGGGCGGGCAATTCCAGAGCCAGTAACACTAATACCAACACAAGAACAGGGAGGGAGAGAGGGAAACTAACTGCAGAGAGACACAGAGCACACTGTTCAGAAACACACAATTAGGAAAACGAAAAAAAGAAAATACAGTACTTTTAAAACTGCAAGTTTGTACTTAACAAAATATTAAATGCACTACTGCAAGTTTCACTTAGCTTCAGCATCTAATGCAGATGCTTGCAGCCAAGCACGTCTCTCAGGAGTTGAGCAGAAAATGATTTCTATATACACACACACACACATATATATATATATATATATATATATATATATATATATATATATATATGGGTCCACCTGACAACGTCGACAGCTCAGAAGGCTGACAATGAGAACACCGACGCCAGAAGATCGACAACTGAGAAGACCGACGCTGAGAACACCGACATGGGAAAAGGCTGTGTAAGTATGTGGTAGTGACGGACGTTAGGGTGCGAGTAAGGTAAGTGTGCGATATTGACGGTCTGTAGGGATAGGGGTGGGTTAAGTGAGTTAGGGTTAGGGCGTGGGTTAGGTAAGTGTGCGGTAGTGATAGTCTTTGGGTTAGGGGCGGGTTAAGTGAGTTAGGGTTAGGGCACGGGTTAGGTAAGTGTGCGGTAGTGACAGTCTTTGGGTTAGGGGCGGATTAAGTGAGTTAGGGTTAGGGCGTGGGTTAGGTAAGTGTGCGATAGTGACGGACCTTAGGGTTAGGGTTTGGGTTAAGGTTGTAGATAGTTGTGTATGTGAGGTTTAGTGTGGGTTTGTAAGGATTTTGGTGTGCTTATGTTGTGTGTGTGCTTTTTGGACAGGGGGATTTGTTTTGTTTGTTGACTGTCGTTATTATGGTTTGTTGGGCATGTGAGGTTTCGTGTTTGTGAACTGTCGGTTATGTGGTGTCAGTGATTTCGTTGTCGGGCATGTGAGGTTTCATGTTTGTGAACTGTCGGTTATGTGGTGTCAGTGATTTCGTTGTCGGTGTTGTCAGGTAGACCCATATATATATATATATATATATATATATATATATATATATATATATATATATATATACATATACATACATATACATATATATATATATATATATATATATATATATATATATATATACACACACACACACACACACACACACACACACACACACACATATATATATATAGGTTCATAGGTAGGTACTAGGCTATCGGCCCAAGGGCCTACGCAAGCCTAGCCAGCAAGGTTCCACCCAAGAAAGTTATTTTCCTGTGCCACTGTCCAGCAGAGACACAGAAGTGATCCCCGGGGTGTACTTCCTATTTACCATCCACTCATCAAGATTTTTCTTGTAGAGTGCTAATGAAGAATTTTACATGACATATATGGTAGCTTGTTCCAGAGTATAGGAAGTCTCTGGGACAGTAATCTATCCCTCCAGCGTGTCCTGTTTATTGTGGTGACAAGGTTTAGATCCCTACAGCGTGTAGCTCGGAGGGCTTGGGATTTCTTTAGGTGTAGCATGTCCAACAGCTCTGGGTTTGACATAGCTTTATATGTTAGGCAGAGATCACCTCAGATTAGGAAATAGGCTACGGAGTAAAGCTGGAGTTTTTTGAGGCGGTCAGTGTAGGGCATTTGTTTGAGGCCAGTAATCCTCTTTGTGAGGTACTTCTGTGGCCTTTCCAGCTGCTGCAGATGTCTTGTTAGGTACATTCCAAAAGGGGCATTGTACTCTATAATGGGTCTAATGATTGACGAGTAGAGGGGAACAATGACCTCTTTTTTCCTGGATGAGAACCCTTTTATGATGAGGTGTGCCACATAGAAGGGCTTCCTGACTACTGTGGTGATGTGACTATCAAAGGAGAGACTACTGTCCACCTGGGTCCCAAGGTCTCTTATCACGCATTTGGTGTTAAGTAGATTGCCGCCTATGTGGTAGTTCATGGGTACAGAGTTTTTACCAAAGGGGATGACACTGCACTTTTTGGCATTGAGCTTGAGGCCATGGCTCTGACACCAGGCATCCGTCTCAGTGAGGCCCTTCTGTAGGATGTCCACATCATTTGGGGACTTGACTATGGCTCCTAGTTTGCAGTCATCTGCGAACTTCATACCAAACAGGAGAGGTCCTACGACGGAATCCTGTGGTACTCCACTTGTCACTGCTTTGAGGTCAGATTTTGAGTCTGCAACTTTTACAGTGTGGGTTCTGTCAGTGAGCCAGTTGGCAACCCATCTTGTGATATAGGGATTTATACCTAGTTTAGTGAGTTTAGCTATAATTCCAGAATGGGGGATGGTGTCAAAAGCCTTGGCAAGGTAAAGATAGGTAGGTGTGAACCACCTTACCCTCATCCACGGCTTTGGTGACTGCCTCAAAAAAGTCGATCAGGTTCAGGAGGCATGATCTGCCTTTCACAAATCTGAACTGCGTGGGATCCAGAGTTTGGAGGTTACCAATGTCTTTGTTTATGAGTTCCATGATGATACATTCCATAGCCTTGCAGACAAGGCTCGTCAGGCTAATAGGTCGATAGTTCCCAGGATTAGTGGTGGTTCCCTATTTGGGGAGTGGGATAACTGTTGCTGTGCGCAATTCAGTGGGCACAAAGCCTGATGCAAGGCTATTATTGAACATGGTGCTTAAGTGGGGAGCCAGTTCATTCTGAAGTTCGTGTAAAACGCAGCCTGGGACGTTGTCCGGTCCCATGAATGCTGTGTTTTTGGCTTTAGAGAGTGCAGCTTTTACCTGCGTAGTTGTGATTACAGGGACTCTGCATTGTTTCTGTATAGATACGGGCCCTTTAGGGGGTGTGGGGGGGGGTAAAGTTAGCACTGAACCGATCTGCCAGGATGTTGGCAATATCAGTTGGTTCTGTAATCTTCGTGCCTTTGTTCTGTAACTCAGAACAGATCTGGGTGTTGCCATCTAGATTATTGACATAGCTATAGAATGCTTTGTGGTTGTCCTTGGATTTAGTAGCGATTTTGTTTTCGTAACTAGCTTTGGAGGATCTTATAAGGGATCTCAGCTTCTTACTGAGGCTGACCAGGGAGCTCCTCCACTCATGGGATTTTACTCTCTTTTGCAACAGTTTCTTCCTTCTGTTGTACAGTTTGTTTATGGCAGGGGACCACCAGATTGGCTTCCTTTTTTTTTGGAGGATAGTGTCTTGGTTCTGTTTGGGATAGCATGATCCATGCACTTGTGTAAGTGCTTATAGAGTGCATTTGTGTAGGATTCAGCAGTTGAAACTGTATTGTCCATCTGCATGGGTGTCATGAAGTTCAACACTTCTGTCTTAAGAAGCATGAAGTTGGTTTTTGAGAAATTTTTTACTGTGGTTTCCTTAATGGGTGGTGGGGGAGGGATGTGGATATCAAGGGTGATATGCTTATGGTCGGATCGGACCAACGATGAGTTGACTCCAAATGTGGAATACCGGCCACTCATGTTGGTAATGACTAGGTCTAGGATATTGTTGCCCCTGGTGGGGGTGTGGATAAGTTGATCTAGGGCATTGGAGTTCATGAATTCCAGAAAGCGTTGAGCTAAGGAGTTGGTACACGAGTAGTTTTGCCAGTTAATGGTGGGGTAGTTGAAGTCGCCCATTATTAGGGTGTTTGGTTGAACCCTAATACTTTCCAGTACATCAGGAAAAGAGGAGTGGAAATCCTGGGGCATGGTGGGGGCTCTGTAGCAAGCTACAACCTGGATTGCAGTTTTGCCCAGAGTTAGTTGCACTTGGATAAGCTAGGATGCATTATGCTGAGCAACTAGACAATATATACACACACACACACACATATATATATATATATATACATATACACACACACACACACACACACACACACACACACACACACACACACGGTTTACTATCACAATTTTGCCGTGCAATTGCACGGCTATGAAGTATTCGAACATATGTTCGAATACTTCATAGTTCGGCAGGTTATGTGAGCGACCGTTATTATTGCGAATGGACTGTGCATTCACAATTATAATGTTCGCTCATGTAAGGGGATCGCGGTACAGTGCGGTTAGGGAAATACATCCCTTTCCTCACTGTAGTGTGATCTCGGAGTTGGAATATTAAGTTGGGGGGTGTGGGGGGGCACAGCCCCCCACAGGGGGGTGCAGGGGGGCTTCCCCCCCTGCATAAATGTGAGTTTAGGCTAGTTAGGTAGGGAGTTAAGGGAAGGGTGGGAGTGCTGTTAATTGTCAAAAATGCCACGAGCGACTTTTTCGACAATTCACAGCTGTTTTCGACATTAGGTACATACGGAAATGTGTACTTTCGGCGAAACACTTCGCTAATACGTACACATTTTATTTTAACTTTCGACATTTTGATAGTAAACCATACACACACACACACATATTGATATCTGCATTGCTTACTGTACTTATTTCCTTGTTTCACTTGAAAGAAAGTTACTGTTTGTCGTTTTTGCATTTAAGTTACCTGTAACACATTGCACTTAAGTTACCTGGCACTTGCTCGCTAAAGCAATTATATAAGTCAGCACTAAAAATTAAAAGCACTACACCCTCACTCCCCACTGGCCCTTGTTTTCAATTATTAAGGAATTCCCAATATTATTCTAGCATGTCCAAAGGTCAGTTGTCAATCTCCTCTCCGGTCCAGCTGGTGAATCTGGGAATCTTGAGGCAATGTTACAACTGCCTCATGTACACAGACAACCCTCACCTCCTCCCAACAAATTCCAACATAATGTGAGAGATGCAACCATATAGCCAAACTGGAGGCTAAGCTCTCTCAACTCAGTACTGGCATAACCAGTCAGGAGGAGAAGGAAACCACACTCACTACAATTCATGTCTCACATAGACCTACCAGGACAGCAAACCAAACACATAATCACACAAAAACATACTCAGAGGCTCTAAATAAAGATCTGCCCAAGCAGCAGAGACCTCCAAAGCAGACACCCAAGCAACCGCTACCCCAAAACAAAGTACGTGCAACACATATCTCACAAAGCCAGTGTGCCAAACAGTCACAGCCCTTAAGACTAAATAACACACCTGATACACTTGTAATAGGTGACTCTATCGTCAGGCACACTGACGTCCCGCTCACCAGGCTGAACAAGGAGAGGGTCACGGTAAGCAGCCTGTCGGGCGCTAGGACCCACCACATAACACAAGCACTCAGGTCACTCCAAGGCAAGTACAAATATGACTCAGTCATTGTCCATGCTGGTGTGAATGACCTGAAACGTACCTCCCTGGACTACATGAAAAGAGACATAAAGGAGCTCACTGAGCATGTAGCCCAGGCCGGTATGACCCTGACCTTGAGTAGCATCTTACCCTCACCAAGAATGATGCCACAATATGAAGACAAGATGATCAATTTCAACAATTGGCTTAACTGGTGTCATTCAAAGGGGATCCAATGCCTGTCAGCTTGAGATGATATGCTCGACAAGCCACGATGCTCTGCTAGGGACGGCTTGCACCTGTCACCCCTGGGCTTTCGGATATTGGCAAAGGCTCTTGCTACCCCCATAGTGCCTTTTTTAGGCAAGGCTCAAAAGACAAACCCACCTCCATAGGTATCACAAGGGATAAGAAACTAAGAGTAATGCTACTCAACGCCAGAAGTCTAAACCTCAAGATGCACACACTCGAAACTCTCCTTAGCATGGAGAACACCGATATCTGTGCAGTAACAGAAACCTGGTTCAGGGCTCCCGAGAGCACCCCAGCACTACCAGGTTATACCTCATACCATGCTTTTCAGCCCCAAAACTTGGACCGAACCACAAAAGGAGGAGGTAGTATCGATATTCAAAGATACCCACACCACCAGGTTGGTGGCAAAGCATGAAGCATCAGAGACTATCCATGTGCAACTAACAGTGGGTAAAACTGCCTTCCAGTTTATAGCCTGCTACAGACCACCCTCCCAAACCCAGTAACCCCACTCGGCCTTTCTGAGAACACTGGAAAATATGAAGGTCTCTCCAAACACCATTAAATTGGGCGACTTCAACTACCCAAACATAGACTGGGAGCATTACTCTAGCTCCAACACCCTAGCCCAAAGGTTCCTAGAATTTATAAACTCAAATGCTATGGAACAACTTGTTACCACTCCCACAAGAGGGGAAAACATACTGGACCTGATCATCACCAACATGGGGACTCTATGCTCCAGACCAGAAGTGTATCCCTCACTGGTAAGATCAGACCATAAACTAATCTCACTGGATATTCACATCCCGACCCCACCCCCTGCCCCCGGGCCTGTGGAAAATATGGCCCAGACCGCAGAATCTTTTATAAATGCATTCTATGAACACCTTCAGGAATGCAAGGATCATGCAATCCCAAATAAAACCAAGACCCAATCCTCCAAAGGCAGACGTCCTGTCTGGTGGACCCCAGCCATAAACAAACTATACAATAGAAGGAGGAAGCTACTAAATGATAGAGGAAAATCCCAAAAAGGGAAGGCATCACTGATCAGTATTAGCAAAAAACTACGGGCGCTCATAAAATTGTCTAAGGCCAGCTTCGAGAGAAAAATTGCACAGGACACTAAGGATAATCACAAGGCTTTCTTTAGTTATGTTAGGAACCTGAGTGGGAATTCCCAGATATGCTCAGAATTAGTCCAAAATGACAAAAAATACACTGAACCCACAGACATTGCCAACATCCTAGCTGACAGGTTCAGCAAACCCCCCACCAAAAGGGCAAATATTTATCCCAGCAGAGTGCTGCCCCCCTGACATCTCAGATGCTCAGGTAAGAGCCGCCCTCTCCAAAGCAAAAAACACAGCATCAATGGGACTAGACGGTGTCCCGGGCTGTGTCCTACATGAACTCCAAGAAGAGCTAAACCCAAACATAAGACTACTGTTCAATCTCAGCCTTACTACAGGATATGTGCCCAAAGAGTGGCATACAGCAACAGTGGTCCCTCTCCATAAAGGTGGTGCCTCAACGGATCCTGGAAACGCCCCATAAGCCTGACTAGCTTGGTCTGCAAAGCTATGGAAAGGATCATCATGGACCTCATAAATAAAGATATTGGGGACCTACAGACACTGGATCCTACCCAGTTCGGCTTTAAGGGCAGATCCTGCCTCTTAAACCTGGTTGATTTCTTTGAAACAGTCACCAAGGCCATTGACGAGGGGAAGGTGGTTCACACAGCCTACCTGGACCTCGCAAAAGCCTTCGATACAATACTCCACTCGGGCATTACAGATAAGCTCACCAGCTTAAATATAAACCCCTATGTCACTAGATGGATTGCAAACTGGCTCAAGGACAGAACCCACATGGTTAGAATTGCTGGAGCCATGTCAGACTCCAAACCAGTTACAAGTGGTGTCCCACAAGGCTCAGTCCTGGGACCTCTCTTGTTCTGTATATATTTCTCGGAGGTACAGGCCAACAAGGAAGGACTGTGGCTGACCAAGTTCGTAGATGACTGCAAACTGGGCGCCATAATCGACTCTCCAGCCGACACAAGCATCCTCCAAAAGGCCCTCATAGAAACAGACAACTGGTGCCAGAGCCATGGCCTCAAGCTAAATGCCAAAAAGTGTATAGTCATCCCCTTTGGCAAAAACAAAGTGCCCACAAATTACCACATAGGTGGTAATCCATTAAGTACAGAAGAAGTAATTAGGGACCTGGGGACCCAAGTTGATAGCAATCTCTCATCTGACAACCACGTGGACAAAGTGGTTAGAAAAACATTTTATATAGCCCATCTAATCATGGAGAGATTCACATCTAGATCAGGGGAGGTCATCGTGCCTCTTTACTCATCCCTCATCAGGCCCATAATTGAGTACAATGCCCCTTTTGGGATGTACCTTACCAGACACCTGCAGCAACTGTGAAGACCCCAAATGTACCTCACCAAGAGGATCAAAGGGCTCAAACAGATACCATATGCTGCCCGGTTAAAGAAACTCCAGCTCTACTCAGTGGCATACCGCCTGTTCAGAGGCGATCTGTGCCTGACGTATAAAGCCATGTCCAACCCGGAGTTAATGGACATGCTGCACCTCAGAAAATCCAAATCCCATCGAGCTACGCGCTCGAGAGACTTGAACCTCAGCACTGAAATAAATAGGACATATTGGAGGGACAGATTCATAACCCAGAGGCTCCCTTCACTCCGGAATAAAATCCCAGTCCAGGTTAGGCAGAGTCCCTCATTGACTCTCTTCAAGAGTAATCTTGATTAAGTGGATGGGAGATCGTAGGTTTACCCTGGGTATCACTTCTGTGTCACTGTTAGACAAAGGCACAGTATACTAACCTCGAAAAACGGCATAGCAAAATAAATTTAAAATGGGTGGCGAAAGCCAAACACATTCTGGCTAGGCTTATAAATGCCCTAGGGCAGATAGCCTAGTATGAACCTATGAACCTATATATATATATATATATATATATATATATATATATATATATATATATATATATATAGATATATATAGATATATATACATACACACACGTGTGTATATATATATATATATATATATATATATATATATATATATATATACACACACACACACACACACACACACACACACACACACACACACACACACATATATATATAAAATACACACACACACATATCAAATCTAAATCAATATCACTCTACTCTGTATCATACAGATTGCTCAGAGGTGATCTGTGATGCTCCATATCCTTAAGTCTAACTCCTCGCGCATTACCCACTTGATAGGCCTAAATCCAATATGCAACATCAACAAAACCTGCTGGAGAGACAGGTTTGTCTCCCAGAGGCTGCCCTGTCTCCTGGAGTAGATTTCCCATACATGACAAACAGAGTACCTCGCTGACCCTCTTCAAGCACAACCTAGATGAGTGGATGGGAAACAACAAATTTGTCCTAGGGGTTCCAGCTTCGTCGCTTAAATGACAGGGGCAACAGGTGCTGACTGAGGGTTCTTTTTTGGGGATAAACTTTTGGCTAGGCTTGTAAGGGCCCCAGGATCATTAGCCTAGTAACCTCCTATGATCCTATGAAGTGAAGAATAGGGACAGACAGATATATTAAGATCAATGAAAGAAATAAGACTGAAGAAGGCCAATATAACCCAAAACGTCAGAAGTTTCATAAAAAAATGAACACAGTAATTAGGACTGTCCATAGAGATCCATGTGATATAACAGAAGTAAACAAGCTATATTACTGTGCAGCTAAATCAACAGATAAAATTCTACTACAAGAACACAGAGTAGGAAGGGAAAGGAAGGTGAGAAATTAAATACCATCATGGAAGTATCTAATACAAAAAAACTGTAAGTGCCACTGTTAGAGGAGTACAGAAGAGGGAACAGATCAACAAAAATACTCAGAAAGCTAGACGTGATAAAAGCAATGTGCAATATTATAACAGATCAGGATCTATCATGCACTTTCACAAATAAAACTAAAAATATCAGCACAGGCAGAAAAACTTAGAAGATACACAGATAAATATACAGGAAAAGTACAAAATAAGCAATTAATTACCCCAAAAATGTTATAAAGAAATGGGAAGCAAGGTAAAAGGAATTGAAAGATCGCCCAAAAAAAGAAGAAAGAGATACATTTTGGAGAAGTATTTATGAATACCATGTGAAATATAACTATGCTAAATGGCTAGAAGTAGTAAAAGAAAATATAAGAAGTTCAAATGTACAGGATATGACATGGGGTGAAGTAACAGCCAGAGAGATTGAAACAAAGTTAAGAAAAGCCTCTAGTTAGAAAACACCAGGCCTAGATGTAGTACCTAAATTCTGGTTAAAATATTAAAATCTTTGATGAAGATTTGTAAGAACTATTTATCTACACACCATGAACAGACACCAAGCTATCTAACAGGAAAAGCAATGCTCCTACTTAAAGAGTGACCCTGCAAGCTACCCTAAAAATTATAGGCCAATAACCTGCCTTCCAACTACGTATAAACTATAATTGATGCCAACAGAGTTTATAGTTAGAAGAAAACTCAATCATGGCAATAAAACAAAAGGGCAGTAAAAGAAAGTCATACGGAACAAAAAAATCATCTGTTGTTAAATAAAGTCATAATGGAGAACTGTAAAAAGGGGAAGAATCTAAGTATGGCAAGTTTTGACTACAAAAAAGCATTTGATAGTATCCAACATTCATGGATAAAAGAGTGCTTAAAAATGTACAAGATGCATCTTACACTCATCAGGTCCATTACAGTGACCATGGAACACTGTCAGACCACTTTGCAATTAAGCCATGATAAAGGACAAATTATTATTCCAGGGATAAAAATCCAAAGGGGGATAATTTCATGGTGACTCCCTGTCAGCTCTGCTATTCTGTCTTGCCCTTAACCCATTAAGATGTCTACTTAACAGATTAGGCCATAACTATAATTTGGCTCCTAGAAAACAACAAAGTGTAAAGACTTATCTTCTCTTTGTCAATGATTTAAAACTGTACAGTTCATCAGATGAGGAACTGAAAGGACAACTGCAAGTAGTCAAAACTTTTTCAGATGATACAAAGACCAAATGGCATTCTTTTAAGTGTGGAAAAGCAACCTTTAAAGCAGGAAAATTGCAGCACTGAGAAAACAACAGTTTGGGACAAGAATGTCATATAAAAGAAGTTGAACAAGAGAGAGTGTATAAATATTTGAGAATTCATGAATGATCAACAATAAAACATGAACAAATGCAAATAAAACTTAGGAATATTTTAGTAGACAAATTCATCTTGAAAACAGTTGACATCTAGGAGACAAATTCATCTTGAAAATTGTCGACATCTAGGAACAAAATTCAAGCTATAAACCAATTTGCTCTACCTGTTCTAACTTACAGTTTTGGAGCGATTGACTGGCCCCATAACGTGTTGGACAGATTTGATAGGAAAACAAGAAGGATGCTTCATGCTCACCAAATGATTTATAAAAATCAGTGCATACCAAGATTATATATTCCCGGTTCTGAAGGAGGTATGGGCCTCCTTGAAACGGATTATTTGTACAGAGCTGCAATCATGGGACTGCACACATCTGCTGACCTCGCAGGACCCAAACGTAAAGTTTTGAAACAGGAGGAGAATAAATTGAAGATGACTTCCTTACTTAGTCTAGCAGAAGCACATCAACGTCAAGCAGGAATGGAAATCAAACTTGAAGTAGATAAAAATCAGGTGGCAACTGAATGTGCCAAAAAACAAAAGAAAGAATATAGGTTAAAGGATCAGATGAGGAGGCAAGAAAAGTAGAAAATGCATAAATATAGCTGCAAGCATAGAAAACTTCTGGAAGAATCTCATGTTGATCAGGACTGAACGCAGGAATGGTTAAGGAGAGGTGAAATCACACCAAAAGATGAAACGTTAATATTGGTGGCCCAAAATAGTGGGCTACACACATGTGGTTTACAAAGTCCATTGAACCTGTGGGAGAGATAGACAAATGTAGGTTTTGTAAAACAGAACCTGGAAACAGTCAAACACCTAGTTGCTGGTTGTGACATACTAAAGGCAGAAGGACTGTATAGTGAAAGGCATAATAATGTGGCAAGACTATTGCACTGTGGATTGTGTAAACATTACGGTACTGAAGTAGCTGAAAAACACTGGAAACATGAGCCACAAAGCATTATAGAAAATGGTGAAGTCTATATCACATGGAATGACCCTTTACCAACAGTTCGACAAATAGATGCGAGAAAACCAGATATAGTGCTCCATGAAAAGAAGACAAAAAGTGACATTGATCATTGAAATCGCTACACCCAGTGACTACAGTGTCTTGCAAAGAGAGAGACACAAAGTCATAAAATATCAGGATTTGCAGGCAGAAATCACAGCAATGTGGAAGAAAGATACCGGACAGTTCCAACAGTAGTAGGAGCAATGGGTCTTATAAAAAAAAGAATCTACAATCAAATTTAGATACATTACCAATACATATAAAACTCCATAAAAATTGTAGAAAGAGCCATTACTGGGCACATTACGGGAGCTGCGAAGAGCACTTCTGTCTGACAAAGACTGAAACAATACAAATTTCACAAACTTTAAATCGTACTTTGACTTAGGAATGGGGTTCATTCCCATCATGGTAACAGAAACCCAAAGGACTTGGAGAAATTAAAAAAGGAATATACCATTATATCTACTATTTACTAGGTCATGTAAATATGGGAAGATTCAAGACATACACTTATTAAACCTGTCATTAAAGAAAAAGGGAATAAGAGAAACCCAGAATCATATAGACCTTTAAGTCTACTTTTATGCTGTGAAAAAATAATTGATAAGGTAATATTGAATAAATTATTGTCAGAACTGGACAGGTTGGGACTTGAAACCATATATCAGCATATATATGTTGAAAACAGATCTATTACTACTTGTAACATGATGCTTTATAACAAAATAACAGCAAAGAATAAAAAATTGTGCTGGGATGTAATTTACATAGATTTAACTTCAGCGCTTGACAGGGTCATACACAAAACACAGATCAATAAATTAGAACAACTAGGTATCAATGTACTGTTGAGAAGATGGATAGCTGCATGGCTTACAAATAGGACATGGCAAGTATGACACAGCAATTGGACAGGTAAAATTATTGGTTACAATCAGGCTGTCCCACACCGCTCTGTCCTAGGCCATTACTTGTTTAGATTGTATCTTTCAGACCTAACTTTTCGTCTGAGGTGTTCTATAGCCTACATACAAATAACTCAAAACTGGGTAAACTGATTACGTGTGTTAAAGATAACGCATGTCTGCAAAAGAACCTGACTAAATTAACCATTTGGGCACAGGAGAATAATATCCAGATAAATACATAAAAAAATAAGCATATGAGATTTGGGAGACATAAATTGAAAGGTGAATATTTAATATAACACACAGTGATTGAAACTGTAGATTTAAGGACCTGGGTACATGGGTAGATCCAGCTTTGAGTTTTTCTAATCAATCAATCAAATAGTTGATGATAGTTACAGGACTATAGCTTGTATAAAAAGATTTATAAAGTCTAGGAATCAGAAATGATGAAGTCATTGTTTGTTAGTTACATTAGACTCAAACTTGAGTATGGAGTAACAATATGGAAACCTTATAAGAAAACAAGCATGAGCAGACTGGAAAGAGTACAGCAGAAATATACCAAGGGCATCCACAGATGTGAAAATTTAAGTTATTATGAAAGACTAAAATATCTGAACTCATACAGTGCCTCTTATAGACATCGAAGAGGAGATCTTATTCAGGAATATAGGGAATTTAGAGACAATCATCTCTGGAAATGTTTGGAATTATCAAAAAATACTAGAGAATCATCAGACAACCTATGTAGAAGATTCTATATGGGGTCCGAACGGAGAGATAGGTCAGCAAGCAAATGAGAGTAGTATTGCTGAAACCGAATTCATCCTCAAGTGTTCATGAGTACCTACATGAGGTGGACCCTTTTTTTTTTTCTTCACATCTCACCAAGATGACACTGACATATACACTGCAATTTTATATAGCATACATCATGGACAGAAATAAGTCAAAAATTAAAAAAAAGATAGCTGGGTGCAAAAGACCCAGGATAAAAAGTGCCCGGTCATGGTAGGCACACTGGTGCCAGGACTGGAAAAAAATGACAGTGTAGAATCCTCAGAATACGAAAACATTCCTACAATGGGGCCAGGCCCAGGGGGAGGATGCCCCCCCCCCCCCGTTACAGAAGGAAGTAGCAGTCCACAAAAATTACAAAAAACTGATAGGTCAAAGAAGGGCCATAGAGACAATGGAGTGGACTATTGAGGATAAGAAAGAAATTGTGTACTGTTACTATTATGCAAAAATCCCAGAATTTCCAGACAAAAAATATACAAAAAGTTTGAGAGAAATTAGAAAAAGTACAGTTTTGTACCTACCATAAATGTAGATGTCCGAGAGACATGCAACTGCAGTCATAACATGTGGGTTGTCCTGCCTCAGGCAGCCCTCGGTCGGCCGGATTCCAAAGTCTGGGTCCAACGTCGGCTGATGTCGCATTCTTCTCCGACGTCAGAGTGGCTGGAGTACATAAGCATCAGCCGACGCCATTTTCTTCAGTGTTTCTTGCCCCAGATGCCAGGTGCCCTCCAAGGAAGGCTGTAATCAAATTGGAAGACAAAAACAGGATTCCAAACAAATAAATGAGCAATAAAACAAATACACCATAACAGATATCCCCAGCTAAGAGTAACAGGGATAGGAGTGGACCCTAGGCATAGAGGGGTATGGAGGGAGGAAAACCGACTGCAGTTGCATGTCTCGGACATCAACATTTATGGTAGGTACAAAACTGTACTATGTCCTTCAAGAATGCAACTGCAGTCATAACATGTGGGTAGAATACCATAGCTTAGCTGGGGGAGGAGGTATGCTCTTAGGAAAGAGATGGTGTGGCGATCAAACCCTGCAGGACTGCCGAAGCAAAGCCTGCTCTGGATCTGGAGTATAGAGGGAGATTGTAGTGTTTGGAGAATGTATGCACGGAGCTCCATGTAGCAGCTTCTAGAATGTCCTTGGTAGGCACCCCTCTTAAGAATGCTGTAGAGGTGGCTGTAGCTCTGGTGGAATGAGGTCTGACATTGGCTGGAACAGTCTTTCCATGAAAAGAATAACAGAATCTGATGCAATGTCCAATCCATTTAGAAATAGTCTGTTTTGAAATTGCTTTTCCTTGGACTGCAGGGGCGTAAGCTACTAAAAATTGTTCAGACTTCCTACTGGCCTTGGTTCTGTCCAGGTAGTATCGAAGTTGTCTGTGGATGTCCAAGGTATGCAACAGTCTTTCCCCCTTATTCTCAGGATTGGGGAAGAAAGCAGGCAGATGAATGGCTTGATTTAAAGAAACCCTAGATACCACCTTTGGCATAAAAGTAGGGTTGGTCCTTAATGAAACCCTGTCTCTATGAAAAATAATAAAGGGTAGTATTGCCATTAGGGCCTGTAGCTCCGAAACCCTTCTTGCTGAGGTAATTGCCAACAGGAAAGCTGTCTTCCATGAGAGAAATTGCAAGTCAACTGAAGCTGCTGGCTCAAATGGAGGTAGAGTCAGTTTTTCTAAGACAAAATTGAGGTCCCAGGCTGGCACTGGGGCCTTTCTTGGCGGCTTAATGTTCTTGATTCCCTGAGGAATTGTCTTAGTAAGGGTGAGAGAAAACAGGAGGATGAGTATTGTATCTAGCTGAAATAGCAGATGCATGTATCTTTATGGAAGAATATGAGAGGCCGTTCTTTAACATATCTGCCAAATATTCCAAGATGAGTGGGATGTTCAACAATGATGCATCATGTCCCTTGCTGGTATTCCAATTGCTAAATCTTTTCCACTTTGCTAAGTAAACCTTTCTGGTGGATGGTCTTCGAGCTTCTGTTAGTATCCGCTGAACTTCCTTGGAGAGAGATAAGCTGAAGATGTTTAAGGGATCTCCCAGGCTGTTAGCTGCAGTGTCTGAAGATTTGGATGCAGTGTTTCGAAATTGTGTTGAGTCAAAAGTAGAGGCCACTGGGGAAGGGCCCACCTCCTGGTGTGACATATGCTCCGTAGTAGTGGGTACCAATGTTGTTTTGGCCAATCCGGGGCTATTATGATTCCCTTGGGCTTCTCTGCTTTGATCTTTAGTAATACTGAGGCCATCAGTGGCAGAGGTGGAAATGCATAGATTGCTAGGGAGTTCCAGTTGAATGAGAGGGCATCTATTTTCCAAGCTTTTGGATGGTATGTCCTTGTGCAAAATTTCGGTAGAAGATGGTTGAGGTGAGAGGCAAATAGGTCCACTTCTAGCTTGCCCCATGTTGAAGTGAGTTGTCTGAAGGCCTTCGGATGTAACCTCCACTCGTGTGGATCTGTGAAATTCCTGTTTAGACTGTCCGCCAACACATTGTCTTTTCCTGGGACAAACTGGGCTTGTAACTGGATGTTTAGGCTCAGTGATTTCTCCCAAAGCTGCATTGTCAGTCTGCAAAGGGGGTAAGAGTGGGTGCCCCCCTGCTTGTTTATGTACCACATCACAGTGGTGTTGTCTGTCCGTATCATTAAATGGCCTTGCTGGAGTTGGTGTTGAAAAGCCTCGATGGCATGCAGTACTGCCAGCATTTCCTTTATGTTTACATGCAGATGTGTTTCCTTTGGAGACCACTGTCCTTGTATACACCTGCCTTCCATGTGCACCCCCCATCCAAGGTCTGAGGCGTCTGTAGTCATGGTCTGTGTTATCTGTGGTTTTTTGAATGACATACCTGTGTTTTCCTGGCTTACCGAGGCCCACCATAGGAATTCTTTTTGTAGGCATGGAATGAGTGGTATGATTGTCTCCAAGTTGTTGCTGTGTTGAGACCAAATGCTTTTTAGGTACCATTGAAGCTTTCTCATGTGTAGTTTTGCTAATGGAACCAGTAGAATGCAGGATGCCATGTAACCCAGGGCCTGTAGGAATCTCCTTGCAGTCATCTGGGTGAGTTTTGCTAAACCTTTGAAGTAATGAGTTAACTTCTCTTGCTTGTCTTCTGTCAGGTAAGCCATCTGAGAGGCTGTGTCTAGTTTGGCTCCTAAGAAGATTATTTGCTGGGATGGCTGCAGTCTTGACTTTTGGAAGTTGACTGTGTATCCCAGAGCTTGAAGTAATCGTATGACATAATCCAGGTTTTTGTCAACATCAATTTGTCGTCCGCTTGTATGAGGCAGTCGTCCAGGTACGGGTAAATTTGTATACCCTGGAGCCTGCAATGAGCAATTACTGAAGCCAGGCATTTTGTAAATACTCTGGGCAGTAGATAAGCCAAATGGCAATGCTGAGAATTGATAATGCTCTGGCCCTGCAAGAAATCTGAGGTATCTTCTGCAGCTGTGTCTGATAGGGACATGCAGGTATGCCTCCTTGAGGTCCAGAGTAATCAGCCACGACTCCTTGCCCAGCATGGGAAGGAGCTGCTGTAGAGTCAGCATTTTGGACTTTGGTACTATGAGAAAGGTGTTTAATGCGGACAAGTCCAGTATTGGTCTCCATTGAGATTCTTTTCTTGGAACAAGGAACAGTCTTGAGTAAAACCCCTTGTCTTGTTCTTGTTGTGGAACTCTTTCTATTGCTTTCATTTGAGTCAGCAGAGTGATTTGCTTGATAGCCTCTGCCCTCTGATTTTGTGGTAGGTTTGGCATGCCTTGTTTTCTTGGTAAGTTATGAAAATGAAACCTGTACCCTCGGTCTATAATGTCCAAAATCCATTTGTCCTTTGTCAGTCTGTGCCAGTTTTCTGCAAACAGAGATAATTTCCCGCCCAAGGGAGCTTCTAGTTGTTCCCTGGTAGGCGGTAGTAGAGGAAAATCATTGAGTTTGTGGTTGTTGGGCAGGTGAAACCCCTGCGTCACTTCTTTGGTTTCCTGGCTGCCATTGTCGTCCCCTGTAGGAGCCTCTGTATTGGCCTCTTCCTCAGCCACGTCTGTTCTTACCCCTTTGAAACTTTTCTGGATTAGGAAAGGACCACTTTTTTGAAGGTCAATTCCTACTGAATCTGGGGTTGAACCTGGAGGAAATCTTTCACAGTCTGAACTGATTTTGCTTTTTCTTGATGGTCTTTAACACATCCTTAGCATTTGCACCAAAAGCTTGTTCTTTTCCAAAGGTGCATCCAGAAGTTTTGCTTTTACATGATCTGGTAGAGGTTGATCTTTTAACCAAGCATGTCTACGAATCACTGCCCCTGTCATAGCTGCCCTACATGAAGCTTCCAGTGCATCATATCCGCACTGCAGGAAGTGATTGCTTACTTGCTGAGTGTTATGTACAGCTTCCTGCAAAGTCTTCCTGTCTAAAGGATCAGGAGAAGCTAATGACTTTTGTAAATCTTCTAAGAGATAATCCTGATATTGTAACATATGAAAAAGGCAATTTAAAGCTCTCATAGATAAGGTAGTGGATGTGTAAACCTTTTGCCCCATCTCTAATGACCTCGCTTCCCTGTTGGAGGGCAAAGGATTTTTTGAAGTGGAGGCTGAAACTCCTTTAGGCCCCTGTGAAATAGTTTCCAAATCAGCAGTATGGGCCCTGAATAAATAGGAATGAGTTTCTGGGACCTTGTAATACCTGTCTGGCTTGGCTGGAGCAGGAGGAAGAGAATCAGGGGTAGCACTAGAGTCAGAATACAAATCATCCAGAACATCAAGTACAGGAGGAATAGCTAAGGGCCTGTGCTGAGGCTTCTTAAGGAAAGTCCTCAGGCTTTTCCTAGAATCAGAGTATTCCTGACCTTGCCACTTGAAATGTTCCCTCATGGTGTGCAGAACTTCCCCAAAAGAAATATCCTCAGGAGGGGAGGCCGAAGGGATGGAATCTTCTGCATCCGAGTCCTCATAGGTCTGGAAGAGCTCTTCCTGGCTATCAGAGTGGACAGAGCCCTCTGAATCTTCATCTGAAGGAGTAGGGTCAGAGGGTTCAACCCGGGGCCTTTTATCAGGAGGAGGCTGGGATGCTCTCTCAGGATGGGCCTGTGAACCTCTAATCATGGAAATTAAATCAGCAGCCATGGACATAATTTGTGTCTCCGGAGTCGGTTGAAGTAAAGATTTAGAAGTAATATGCTTGGTTTTGCTGGCTGCCTTAGCCCTAGTGTAGGCCTTAATAGACATGGCCAGAGGAGGCCTGGCAGCTCCACGTGCAGGAGTGACCTTGTCTACAGCAATGGTCTCGGGCATTTCCTCGGTTTCGGTATCCGGAGGAAAATCTATAACTGGCATCGGAGTAATATCTGGAATCGGAGTCGTCGGTAATGCGGTGTCTTCGGTTCGGAGTGGTGGAGAGACCGTCTCAGAGGGAACCGGAGCACTCGCGCTAGGTTTTGGCGTGGAGTCGGTGGTAGACGCGGGCCGAGGATGTCGGTCCCGGTCTTTCCGCTTTTTGGGAGTTTGCGATGTCGGAAGATCCGACGGCATGGTGTAAGCAAAATTATCGCCGAAAAAATCTTCAGCGAACTCCACCCGGCGCCTGAGAGTGCGCTTGTTGAAGCGAGCACAGGCTACACAGGCTGAGACGTCGTGGTCTGGGCCCAGGCAAGGGAGGCAGTAAGAGTGGAAATCCTTATGAGGTATTTGTTTACCACAAGAAAGACAATTGTTAACTTTTTCAGTAATTTCTGACATCGGCTGAGGCAAGAAAAGGTCCCCAACGGGGTACTTAGCTTTTTTGATGACTTCGGTATCGTAGAATACAGGAGCTGACCGACCGGCACTTGCGAACTGCTTCTGCTTCGGGCACCGCGCGGCAAGAAAGACTGGAGAAAATGGCGTCGGCTGATGCTTATGTACTCCAGCCGCTCTGACGTCGGAGAAGAATGCGACATCAGCCGACGTCGGACCCAGACTTTGGAATCCGGCCGACCGAGGGCTGCCTGAGGCAGGACAACCCACATGTTACGACTGCAGTTGCATTCTTGAAGGACATCAGGAAAATGCTTCCACAAGAAAAACTGTCAGAAGCCTCAAATAAGAACTTGTGTTCATTAACGCAACAAATTTCTGAAAAACATTATATAGACCAAGAAACTTTGATCTGTTTGGAAAAAGGAAGCATCTGAGGAAGTAGGAAAATAAACAAAACCTAGACATTTTTGGAAAGTATAAAAAAAAGACACATGGACATGGGAGAGAGAGATTTGATATGGTACAATATTTATGCAAAGTCGAAAGCCAAATTAATCAATACAAAAAAGGCAGCCCCAAAAATATTCGGAGAGAAATACAGGCAAAGGCATACAGATATGGAAAACTTCACAACAAAAGAAAATATCACAAAGAGGGGAAGTAGAAAAGAAGATTAGTAGAAGTAAAAAAAAAAAAAAAAAAAAATAGACGAAGTTATGGAATACCTGCAAAGTGGAAAGCTCCAAATAGACCAGCAAGGCAGCACAGAGTTCAATATATTTATTAAATACTGATAAATGAAACAAACTAGTTTCGGCCAACAGCCTTCTTCAGTGTAAAACAGTATAATCAAGTTCATTTGAATCATCCTTTAAATACATATCAAGAGCCAATCAAAAGGTTGAGCCCATGAATACTAATAAGTATGAAGATTATTTGTAATACATGTTTGGGGCACTTAAAGTAAATCATATAGATATACAATAAAAATTGGTATATATACTCGGGTGAGCTCCATCCATAACATGAAAAAGTAACCAACAAGTTACTTACGTAAAACAAAACAAATTATTAGTATATTCTAACAAATTCAATAACAATATGTTCATACTTAGAATTGGTTTTTATTATGCCATACTGGAAGAGCCTCTATCACAGGCTATTCCACAGTTCTTGGTTAGAGAAACCATAGATAAAAAATATCAGATACTGACGTTCAAAGGACTCAGACATACCATGTCATAGAGGAGCATATGATGGACCAAATAAATTTGGTATACATGAAAATGTATATGTATAGAGATTGGTAGTGAGCAAGGCAAATAATAAGCATAGAACAAAAATTAGATCAACAGTAATGAGAATAGCAGCCTGAATATGATGGCTTTCACACTTGTCCACCATAAACATGACACCTATTATGTATCTGTCCAAGACAAGATAAAGGGCCACCCAATAAATGCAAAGAATCAATATTAAATAATACGATTCATTATTATTATGTTCTAACTTCTCAATCTGGAATGTATTCATACTTAGGATCTAATTAGTCTTCCCATGTTGAATGAAACACCCACATGCTTACAACAGTTTGGAATTGACAAACCCTCGGCTATTAAATAACTGTTATAGATGTTGGAAAAATTTCTGCAAGCTATATCTTAAGGAGCATATATTTAACAGCTGTGGTGTATCTATCCACATATATATATCAATATAAGTCAGTTATTATATATAACTTGTAATAGACATGGGATAACTATTATAGATATAGGAAAAATTTTGGATGCTGTATCTTAAGGAGCATCTATTTGACAGCTACGGTGTATCTATCCACATATATATATCAGTATAGGTCAGTTGTTGTATATAACTTGTAATAGACATGGGATACAATGAAGAAGGATCAACAATACTAAAATCTACAGCCTGAACATAAAGGCTTGCACATTTCTTGAAAAAATGATGAGGGCTGTTATGTCTCTAGTACACCTATATAAATGACACCATTTACAAACCATATAAAGATGAGGAAAAAACTACCAATATATCTGATTCCAACTTAAATTTTTTGAAATCTTAACACCCTGTTCAATATTGAACCAGGATGTTTTAACATTCATAATCTTACACAAATATAAAGGGAGACCAATGAAAATTCCCCACTTGGTGTCCTGTAGTTGAAGGTACTGATACTGACTCAATATATTCCCTACAAGTGATCATTTAGTCCCGGGTGAAATAGAGCCCCCAGTGTAATAATCCAGTGTTTCTCCTTTCGATCCAATAGCCCATGCCAACCTTGTTTGTTTGTTCTATCCCCAGAAATGCGGTCAATGACCATAAAAGTGAATGAGTGTTTTAATGTGTGTTGATATAGGGCACTGGTCTCCTTGTGGTTTTTGATATCACTGCGATGTTCGTTCATTCTTAATCTTAAGGCTCTGGAAGTTTGTCCAACATAGAATCCCCAGTAGCAAGAAGCCAAGTACACCACCCAGTCGCTACTGCAGTTTCCAAAGATCTTAATATCAAAAACCTTACTAGTGTTACGACTGGTAAATGCCTTGGATTTCAGCATATATTGACAGGAAGCACAATGGCCACAGGCGATCCAATGAGTTCATCACCATGAAGTGTCAGTTGTTTGTGAGTCCACTTGCCATATGTTTAAAGTGTGAAAAATAGGAACCTCCCAAAAAGCTTATCACTGGCCAATAAAATGTTCCAATGTTTATTTATGATATTTCTAATCATATTTATATTTCTGCTATAAGTGGTGATGAACCTAACACTTGTGTTAGAAGAAGATGGATTTTATTTTTATTCTTATATTGTAATAAGTCGCCTCGCAAAGACGATTAGCTCTACTCTGAGCCGACAGAATATCAAATCCATCATATCCCCTGTTAATAAACCTCTGACTGAGATCCCTACTAGCCAATTGATATTCCTCCATGTTGGAACTGAGAATAAACTGGGATATTGGAATACTCCTGATTGTGTGGCGGGATGTAAACTTGATGCATGTAACAGGGTGTTATATTGTGGGTACTTATGAAAAACCCTCAGAGACAAAGTATTGTCTGGGTTCCTGTACACTGTGACATCCAAAATTGATGGACTTTTATCAAAAGTCACAGAAAATTCAAGTCCCCAGACATTATCATTGAGATATTCAACAAATTCCATAAGTATCCTACATCAGCCCGCCACACCAACCAGCAGTCGTCCAGATAACGCTCCAAATATCCATTTCAACCTGAAAGATATTGTGTGATGTATCATAGATCATAGATTCCTCAACATAAGCCATGAACAGGTCAATATATAGGGAATAACATTGGCCCTGGAAGTATAGAACATTCTTATTCAACACATGCTCGGACATACATATCAACAGGGTATTGAATCCGTGAATAAATGGGGTATGCTTGTATATAATGATTTTACATCCAAGGTACATAAGTACCACTCAGGTTCCAATTGGGTTTCTAATTAACTGTAGAAATTGTGTAGTGTCCTGCAATCTAGATCTGATATGTCCCAACAAAGGTTTAAGATATTTGGTGAGAAAGGCTGATAGGGGTTCAGTCAGAGAGCCTATTCCCGATACTATGGGTCTACCCGTGGTTTTTCCAAGGACTTGTGGATTTTCGTAAAAGATATAGTATCTGTTTGGACTGAGTCCAAGCTTTCTTATTTATGATGCCTTCCTCAAAGGCCAATTGCAAAAGGCGTCTCATCCTTAAATACTGGTGGATCTATAGACATGTGCATATGCCTGACAATTGAGTTAACCCTTCATGAATGTAAGTTCCAAACCACAACTGCACCTCCCTTATCAGCAGGGACAATGACTATATCTTTATTGTCACACAAGGTATTCAAGGCTGTCCTGTCATCATTCGATAAATTGCTAGCCAGCATGATATGTCCCATGTTTTCAAAGTGAATATCCTCAAGATGGAATCCATGAAAATGGATACATGTTTACTCATAGTTGGAAAGAGGACCTGGAAGTCCTCAGACGGTTCTGACCTATTATCCTCAAAGAAAAGCCTAAGATTCAATATCCTACAAAAGTCATGTAAATCCTGTACTATGTGGTATTCCTGACTGAAAAAAGAAGGAATAAAGTTCAAACCTTTATTCAACAGTGCAACCTGCTCATCCGTTAATATAGTCTTGGATAAATTCAACACATTCTGAGTGGTTTTGGAAGGGTCTCCTATTTCAGGAAGTTGTCCAAAAGACCTTGAAGGGAGACCGAGTGACCACTCTTTCTGTGCTTTCTGCCCCCGGTGTCCCTTGCCCTTCTAAAGGGAACTTCTGTTAGTTCTCTTCCTATTAGGTGAGGTTCTCTCACCTGGACCCTCAAAATGTGGGAGGATTCATCACCAGATGTACTATATGAGCTATCCCCTTGTTTTTAAGAATTGATTGTGGTCTCTTTTGGTGCGACTGGGCCCTGTTTTAGCCTGATTGTTATCCAAATCTGACCGATCTGCTAAAATCAAAGGGTTTACCCGTTGATAGTCAGAAAAATCACGATGGAACTTCTTGATTTTGCTCTTTAAAGTTTTTCATGCTCCATCAGTTCGAGGACAGTTTTTGATGTTGTCCTGATATTTTCGTAGAGGATTCAAACTTTGAGCTTCTGAACATATATTTTTAATTTCAAGTATGTTAGAATCCACTGTCCTCTCATAGTATTGTAACAGTATGTTCACAAATGTCATGGATCCTGCCTGAAGTGCCTCTTGCCAATCATGATTAAGTTTATCATCTGGCTTCCCAACTAGAGGTTGAGTTCGTATTCGTAAGCCTCTGGGAGCCATATTTTGGGCCGAATATGCTTTAAATAACTTGAGATGCCAAATGTTTGATCTAAGGGTCTTAAATGCTTTTGTGATTGAGTGGAAAAACATATCACAATCAAACACAGATGTCTGACCCGAACTGACTGGATCATTGCTTGGCAATTGATCAATGCCAAATACTGCTATATCTTGCCGATCAGCACATAATCCAGAAAGGATGGTATTTAGATCCATGTTGTGAGCAATGTTAAGGTATACTACAAGTGGAAACTGGTGGAGCACCAAATCGCAAAAGAATATAATTTTAGAGTCAAGAATATAATATAGTGATGGAAAAACCCAGTAACATCAAAACAGAGTGGACAATCAAACACCCATCCCTAATAGGAAATCACAGGGGTGGCAGAAAGCACAAAAGGAAATCAAGAAGAGATATCACTACCGTGAAGTCCCTAAAAAAGGGGGGTTTAGGCATGAATAGAAACAATAAAAAATAATAAATAAAGAAATGTAGCAATATTGATATGACCCTATTAGCTTGTATGTAGGATAAAGCAAACCAACCTGACTTGATTGATTCTGGTATTAAATACTAAAGTCAGAATCCAGTAGGTCAACAGAATCAGCCCCAAATAAGCCAACCTGTCAAATACAAGTTATCACCATTATCCAGCATAAGAATCAAATACTAAGACACCTTGCTATAGGTGTTACTGAAATAAGGAGACATCCAACCATTAAATTTGCTGTGGTCCCATACTCCCAAATCCCTAGAGGTTTTGTACACATGTGTATAACAGATGACCAACAATTAGAATAAACCAAATACAGCAAACGAATCTAGTACTTTTGGAGAGATTTATGAGAACATCTACTCGTGTAAGTTTTCTCAAATAACAAGCTGCTAATATTACAATTGTATCCTTGCCACAATCACTGGGTACTCTTATAAGAGTTTATTATACTATCTGTAACAAATATATAACCAGCGGACCCACACAACAAGACTAAATATGTCAAAGTTCAATTTTTAATAGTGGTCAGGGGACCGAGCAGTGGGTCATTTCCAAAAACAAAAACAGAAACAGGCGATTGGTACTTGCTAACAATTGGGACTAATGTATGAATTATTATAATAATATTACTGATATTTACATTTGTATCTTAGATTGCCAACACAAATGTTGTAGTGTCAAACAATTAGGGATTAGACTATTATAAAATGTCAAAACCCTTCTAATCCTGCTAGTGATCAGATGTTCAGGGACAACAATGATATCTTCATTCAATTAGGTAGTCATAATAAGATAAATATAAGTTCCATTCACAAACTGTTTACTGATAGCAGCAAAGGGTGAAGAGGCTTCTATATTCACTACAATAGCTCAAACTGTTATATATATATCTCTAGTACCTTTAGGCCAATGTACCTAATCACATAGCATATACCACAAAACTATAATACCATTAGGTATACTTGTTTGTAATCCAAAATGATGTATTATCATATGCAGTTCCAAGAAATAATAGTTAGTATATAATCCTTCCCTTAACCAAAAACAACAATTAAATGAAAAGTCATTAGGGTTCAGAACCTTCCATAAAGTAACTAATTATATCAGATTCCTTAACATAGGGATCAAGGTACTAATAGTACTCCCACCTAGAAGAAGATGAGAGTAGTTATTTCCCTACTCAATGTCTCATTCCCAAAATCCCAAAATCCCAGTCCTGCAGGCCATCAGTTATTATTGTCCTCTAATCAAAAATGCCTACATACAATTGTGCCCAAGTATTAAACTGTTATAAAATCTTAGTAGGCCCAGTGTATATCTTAGGCTAGTTTACTCATTCACAACCTGGTGCACCACAATATAACAAATATGTTGTGAGCACCTCCCATAAACACAGGCCTATAGGACCGAACACTGTTGCAAGTGAAACGGTCGACCAATACACGTTTATTATACCTCAATAATTAGATATACTCAAGTATCAAAAATGCACACAGCATATGTACCAAAACTTAGTTTATTAAACTATTATAGGGTCTAAATAAGCCCAGCATATATCCCAAGCTAGTTTAATAATTCACAATCTAGTGCACTCAAATATAACAAATATATTGTGAGCACTTCCCATAAACACAGGCCTGTGGTACTGAACACTGTCGCAAGGTAATGTGGTGGTCAGTCCACATTATTGCACCTTAATATTTCAATATGCCCATATGTCAAATATGCATACCGCATATATGCCAAAACTTAATTTCCACACCGTTTCTAAATGCCCCGCATATTCCAAATGTCCAATTTAAACTATAACTTCTTTTCCCAAAGCAAAAGGTTCATATGGAAATGTAGACAAAATACATAAACACACTGAAAAATCAGTCGAAATTCAAATAATGGTTTGATACGTCCCTAAACACAGCCCATGATCGTATAACCAGCTACCAAACAAATGTATGGCTTATAAAGCCCTATTGGTTAGGTACTTATTGCTCAGCCAGATATTAATGATAGATAGGCAAACATTGCACTAGACAAAATGGTATACACAAAAGCATTCTAGTTACATTAGTCCCAAATGGTTAAACATATAGGAATCCCGAATGTAAAAGCCCCCACAAGATTTTCAAATGGACGTCACCGTAGAAAATGTAGATAAAATACATAAACACACTGAAAAATCAGTTGAAATTCAAATAATGGTTTGATACGTCCCTAAACACAACCCATGATCGTATAACCAGCTGCCAAACAAGTGTATGGCTTATAAAACCCTATTGATTAGGTACTTATTACTTAGCCAGATATTAGTGATAGATAGGCAAACATTGCACTAGACAAAATGGTATATACAAAAGCATTCTTGTTACATTAGTCCCAAATGATTAAACATATAGAAATCCCGAATGTAAAAGCCCCCACAAGATTTTCAAATGGACGTCACCGTCTAAATGTAGAAGGTTCCAATACCCCGTCACCGTACCGTAATAACCCCCAAAATGTTACACACACATGGTATGGCTTCCAAACCCTATATAGTTGTAATACACTAAATACACAACCACATATTAATAGTGGATAACTGGCAACGTTACCAGGCCATGTATTAAGCACAAAATTAGTCCACAATACATTTGTCCCTGCTGGTTAAACAGATAACCAAGTCCCAAATCCAAAATTCTTCCAAATGGACGTCGCTGTTTTCACCAAAAATGTTCCGATCCACAAGCGCTAAAGCGAAATTGCCCCCAACCTAATACACACAAAAAGGTTGCAATTTCGTCAAAAAAGTAAACCAACAGTTCGATGTCTTCAAATGTCCAAAGTCAATAGATCCCTAGTTGGTTGGCCTGGCCCACACCGTGGAAAACATATGCGAACACATCCAAAAAAAGAGAGACAGTTCCAAATTAAATGTTCAATGTGGCCGTACCATGAAAAAACACGTCCTACCCCTCAACGCTCCTGATTTTCAAATGAGATAGAGTCCAACAGACTTGTTATCAATTGCAGATGCACCGCCATGCAAAGCCTTAACCAAAATGGCGCTCCTCCACCCGATAATCGTAGCTTGCTGCTTCAAACAGGCTCGTATATACCAGTTCCTGCCCAATTCAAATGAACTAAAATTATGAAAATACTGCCAGCTCACTGTAAGAAGAACAAACAAATGAGCTTAAAGGCAGATAAACACAAAAGTTACCACCAGGATTCTTCAGCCAAAAACAGGCTGACAAACGACTCCACTGCTCGGTCCCCCAGCACAGAGTGAACAAACAGAATGTACCAAGTCCTATGCCCGAGAGGATGCACGGTCCAAACCAAGTAGAAAGCTCCAAATAGACCAGCAAGGCAGCACAGAGTTCAATATATTTATTAAATACTGATAAATGAAACAAACTAGTTTCGGCCAACAGCCTTCTTCAGTGTAAAACAGTATAATCAAGTTCATTTGAATCATCCTTTAAATACATATCAAGAGCCAATCAAAAGGTTGAGCCCATGAATACTAATAAGTATGAAGATTATTTGTAATACATGTTGGGGCACTTAAAGTAAATCATATAGATATACAATAAAAATTGGTAAATATACTCTCGGGTGAGCTCCATCCATAACATGAAAAAGTAACCAACAAGTTACTTACGTAAAACAAAACAAATGTTATACCTGCAAAGTGCTCAATATCAGAGCTGCCTAGCTGGCTGTGAGTGATCTGCAATCATCTGGACATACAAGCCGATTTTTAAATTATACTTTTTTGCACTTATATTGTTTCAGTGATAGTTAACCAACCTAACTGCACTGCATTTTATTTATTTGCTTCATAGAATATTAACTGAATATTGTGGTCCTCCCTCTGCACAAACTTAGTGGCTTTGGAACTGCCTGCCCCTGCTGTAAATTTGGGTTTGGACACTCCTCCTGGACCCAGCTCATTTACTGACTCAGCTGAGTACAGTGAGGTCATTTGGGAAGGACTACCCCTTGCTTCTTTGATTTCAGACACTCAAACCAGTTCCATCTCATCAGCTCTATCTACTGTGTACAGAGAGAGCATTTGGGAAGGACAAATCCCATAATCTGTTTATCTTAATCTGTTTTCTCCATCTCCATTTAACAAAAACAAAAAATGTTTATACTTTATTCTGCTGCTCTTACTGTAACTTTGTTCTACCTACTTTATCACCTTATTTTGCTGTTCTGTGTGCTCTTAAGTGTGCAAGTTCTCTTATTCTGCATTTATTACTGCTTGTTAGTAGCCTGATTAAATTTATCTGGTGTTCTAAACATCTCAGTTTTGGTTTTAGCACTTGTACTAAAGGTTTTTTTGTGGTCTACACTCTTGTGAACAAATCCTGCTCTCCATAAGTCCGCAAAGTATTCAGAACACTATGTCAGGACAATTCCCATCAGTTCCTCCTGACAGCCTGGTCGATATGGGCATACTGAGAAAGTGTAGCAACTGCCTCATGTTTACAGACAGTCCTCTTCTCATAGCACATAATTCTACTTGTGAGAAATGCATCTACATCAGTAAGCTGGAATCCATGCTCTCTTGCGCCACTGTCAGTACTCCTGACAAAGAAGAGATTGCCAGCACAAACAGCACACCACCCACATCTCAGAGCCAAGCACAACACGCAACCACCTATGCAGGGGTCCTCAATAAAAACTTACCTAAACAGAAACCCCCAAAACTCACTCACAAACATTCCACACACAACACTAATCATATCATACACAATAGACAACACACTAATGTCTCACAAACACAGCCCATTAGGCTTAACAATAAATCAACACAGCCCATAAGACACAACAATTAACCAAAACATACTAGTCACTGGCAACTTAAGTGAGACACACTGATATTCCCCTCACCAGGCTCAATAAGGAGAAGGTCACAGTCAACTGTCTGTCGGGTGCCAGAATCCACCACATCTGGTCACGGTCAACTGTCTGTCGGGTGCCAGAATCCACCACATCACTTAAGCACTTAAGTCTCTCCACTACAGGTACAAGTATGACTCTGTCATTGTCCTTGTTGGTGTGAATGACTTGAGACGTACCTCCCTGGGCTACATGAAGAGCCATGACTGAGCTCTCAGAGTACATGTCCCAGGTAGGTATGACCCTAGCCCTAAGCAGCATCCTACCTATACCAAGAATGATACCACAATACCAACAAAAAATATTTGACTTAAAACAACTGGCTTAGTTTTTGGTGTCTTCAAAGGGGATCCAGTATCTGTCTGCCTGGGACGACATGGTCGACAGACCTCAATGCTTTGCCAGAGATGGCCTCCATCTGTCATCCCTTGGGTTCTGGATCTTGGGCAAGGCTCTTGCCTTCCCCCATCGTTCCTTTTTAGGCTATGTTCCAAAAATAAATCTTCTAACATAAAAGATCTGTCAAAAAGCAAATCAAAGGTCATGTTGCTTAACGCTAGCAGCCTTAACCTGAAAATGCAATCAATGGAGGCTCTTCTCACACTGGAAGATGCCGATGTCTGTGCAGTCATGGAAACTTGGTTCAGGGCTGCAGAGAGCACCCCTGCCTTACCAGACTATACCTCATTCCACACTTTCCGGCCCCAAAACGAGGTTGGAAAGACTAAGGGTGGTGGAGTTTCTATCTTCATAAAGGACAGGCACACCTCCAGACTGAACTTTTGAAGCATGATGCACTGGAATTATTCCAGGTGCAACTGATAGTTGGCAAGGCACCCATCCAAGTTATAGCCAGCTATAGACCTCCCTCCATGACACAGGACACCCACTCCTCCTACCTGAACCTACTCGACTCCATCAAGGTACCCCCTAACACCCTGATCCTTGGCAACCTCAACTACCCCAACAGAGACTGGGTGAACTATTCCTGCACTAATGCACTCACACAATGATTCCTTGACTTCATCAGTTTTAACGCACTAGACCAGCTCGTCTCATCCCCCACAAGGGGAGATAACATTCTGGACTTGGTTCTCACCAACATGACCGACCGCTGCACCACTTCCATAGTATGTTCTTCCCTGGTGAGATCAGATCATCGGTCTGTCTCATTCAAAGTTTTTGTCTCATTCAACCCCTCCTCAGCCATAACCAGGTGAAAAAACTTCTCAAAAGCTGACTACAACCTCCTGAGGGAGGGTATCAGTAGCTTCACATTACCACCCCCCCTCATAGGATGCAGACAACTACGCTGAACAGTACGTCAATGCAGTATAAAAGCACCTGTACAACTGCATGGACTCAGCCATACCCAACAGAATTAAAACCTGCTCCTCAAGGAAAAACAAACCTGTCTGATGGATGTCCTCCATCAACAGGCTTTACAACAAAAGGACAAAACTGTTTTCCAAGGGTAAAAAGGAACAAATCCCAAACTGGAAAAACTCCCTCCTCAGCCTCAACAAATTAGATCAATAGTGAAAACCTCCAAAGCCAATTATGATCTGAAACTAGCCTCTGAAACAAAGGGAAACCCCAAGTCCCTCTTCAATTATGTCAGAAACCTCCATGGCAAAGCCCAGGTTTGTTCCAAATTAGTACTTAATGGTACCACTTACACTGATCCTGCTGATTTAGGTTCAGTGCAAACTTTACTCCCCCAAAGGCCCATTCGACATCCCCTACCCCCCAAAGGTCCATTCGACATCCCCGATACTTGTCCCACACCTCACATCTCTGTAGATCAAGTGTTAAAGGCCCTATCCAAGGGAAAAAACACAGCTTCCACGGGACCCGATAGTATCCCAGGCTGTATTCTGCACCATCTCCAGCAAGAACTAGCTTCACCATTGAGCGCCCTATTCAATCACAGCCTAATTACAGGCTTCATTCCAGCAGAGTGGAGAACTGCCATTGTCATCTCGCTGCAGAAAGGTGGTGCCACTAGTGACCCGGGAACTATTGCCCAATTAACTTGACAAGTTTGATCTGTAAAGCCATAGAGTGTATTACTATGGATCTCATAAACAAGGACATAGGCAATCTCCAAGAATTGGAACCCACCCAATTCAGATTCGTCAGGGACAGATCTTGCCTACTGAACCTGGATGACTTCTTTGAGATTGTCATCAAGGTCCTGGATGAGAGAAAGTCAGTACACACACAACTTACCTTGACTTGGCCAAGGCCTTTGACACAATCCCCCAGTCAGGCATCATCAAAAAGCTAACAAAACTTGGCGTAAATCCCTATCTCATCAGGTGGGTGGCCAAATGGCTCATCGATAGGACCCACACGGTCAAAATAGGTACCACCACTTCTGACAGCAGACATGTCAGTGGTGCTCCCAAGGGATCTGTCATGGGACCCCTACTATTTGGCATCTACTTTTCAGAGGTCCAGACAAAGGGCCTGTGGCTGACCAAGTCTGCAGATGACTGTAGTTGGGTGCTGTCACTGACTCCCCAAATGATGGTATCCTATAGCAAGAGGGTCTCACAATTACAAATAACTGGTGCCAAAGGTATGGCCTTAAGTTAAACGCAAAAAAATGTACATCATACCATTCGGCAAAAACGCAGCACCTACTGATTACCACATCAGCGGCAACCCCCGATGCATATAACCTGTGGTAAGAGACCTGTGGTAAGAGACCCGGGTAACAATCTCACATTCGACCATCATGTGGTGGCAGTGGTCAGAAAAGCCTTTTACTTAGTTCATCTCATAAGTAAAGGAATTGCATCCAGAAAAAGGTGGTTATTACCCCTCTGTACTCCTCTTTCATAAGGCCTACAATTGACTACAATGCCCCATTTGTTATGTACCTCTCCCAACACCTGCACCAAAAGGAAAGGCCAGAGAAATACCTCACAGAGAGAATCCATGGCCTCCAACACCTGCCCTATGTGGACAGGCTCAAATAACTATCACTCTACTCTGTATCATACAGATTGCTCAGAGATGATCTGTGATGCTCCATATCCTTAAGTCTAACTCCTCACGCATTATCCACTCGATAGGTCTAAATCTAATACACGACATCAACAAAACCTGCTGGAGAGACAGGTTTGTCTCCCAGAGGCTGCCCTGTCTCTGGAGTAGATTTCCCATATATGACAAACAGTATCTCGCTGACACTCTTCAAGCGCAACCTTGAGTGGATGGGAAACAACTTTGTCCTAGGTCCTTTGTCCCTTACTGACAGGGGCAACAGGTGCTGACTGAGGGCTCTTTTCTGGGGATAAACTTTTGGCTAGGCTTGTAAGGGCCCCAGGGTCATTAGCCTAGTAACCTCCTATGATCCTATGAAGTGAAGGATTTGGTGTAGAAGGTCTAACACAAGTTATATCACAGCATAATGGAATGAGTCCCCAAAGTAAGGAGAAACAGAAAGATCAGGAGACATCTGAAGAAGAAAAATGGACATGGGAAAGAAAAAGAGATTTAATGTGGTGTAATATTTATGCAAAGGAGAAAGCAAAACTAATCAATACAAAAAGAGCACCACCAAAGTTATTTCAGGAGAAATACAGGCAAAGGAAACTAGACATGGAAAACTTTACAATACAAAAAGTAAGAAGACAAAGAGGCAGTGGCGGCTGGTGACTTCAAATCACAGGGGGGCTGCAGGAGACAGCTGAATGGGTGGGGTCAAGGGGAAGGGGTGTGGTCAACCACAAAGGGGAGGAGCTATGCACAAAACCACAAAAAACTAACTTTAAGTAAATACGATGCCCTGGGTAGCAAACAATCATTATGAAAGTCCAATCAAGACAAAAATAAGTGTAGAAGAATAAAAATATTTCAATGCATTGGCTGCATGACAGCTTACTTAATATCTAGATGGAAACAAAAGGTTGTGAGGCATGAAAAAATAAATTACTTTTTAAATACATTACTGGAATGCCAGTCAAAATCAAGTATAAGAAAAACCAGAAGCACTCAACTCAAACCACTTCTCCTTGCACTGCAGTTCTAATTATAATATATTCAGCTTTATTAAAGTACCAAGTAACATGCTGAAAGTAGAAATCTATGTGATGCCCCCACTTGTAAAAATGTTTCTTATCCAAAAAAGACCTGCTGCCTGACAACTTGTTTCATGGGGAAAACATGATAAAAGTAAAAAATGAAAAGCAAACAAGCTCAAGATACATTGCTTAAAGGATTACTGTACAGGTTATGGACCACACATGATTGGCATTCTGTTTAGTTTAAGGGTAAAGTCTGTAGAGATGACTGGAGGTCTCCAACAAGTGTAATGAGCTTTTTAAAATAATGGAATCCTGTCCTTTAATACCCAAGGCTTATACATTATCTAGTCAAGTATTCTCTGCATGGCAACAACAGAAAGGCTTTCAATGTTGGCAATTCTTTAACAGTATGCTTATTAAAGCTTACTTGCATCTTACGATGTCAGACAAGCTTACCTTATGGTCATTAAAGCATTGCTACTTAAACACAGAGCAACAGGCACTTTGAGTAATAAGCATAAATCAACAGTACAAAAATATGACAGAAACCAGACCATTCTGCAAAATCAAGGACAGATGAAAAGCCACTGTAGTACTTATGCAGTGTGTCCTCCCCATCCAAGGTAGATACAACTACTCCTTGCCTTGCTTGGACACATCCAGAGTCACTACATGGGGGAGTGGAGTGCAACAAGCATGTCACAATTTGAAATCTCTCTGGCTGACTGTGATAGCCCTGACACATTTGTCATACCTCTCAACCTCAAGAGCAAGAAATCTGGACAAAGCCATACACAGAAGTGGGACAAAGGCCCAAAAATAAGGAGAATATTTAAATATTGCTCTAATAAACTTAGAAAGATAACAGAATAGGTCTTGCATTAGTATGAATTTTCTGAAGGGTATAAAATCTGAAACTCAAATGTCTGTCATTTTCTAACTTCAGTCTTTAGTGATTTGTCACTAATTTGCCAAAAACACAATTTTATGAAAAATGGACCAAAAATGTGATGCAAAAATATAAAATAGACACACAATACAGCTGCTACCTGTCAAAGAAGGGACACTAATATTAGTACTGCTACCTTGAGCAGCTGACAAAATAAAAGAATCTACATGCATTTCAAGTAATCTATAACTTTGATTATTACAGTTATTTCTTAATTGTAAACCCTCCATGTTTTCTTCCAAAATTGCTATTTTGCGGGGGATTATTAGGGGGAAGAGCAACATTTTAAGCCAAAAATTGGGGACAGTTGAGAGGTTGGCTATGCCTAATTCTATAAAGCAATTCATTTGCATGTACCTCTCAACCTGTTAATGCAGTAAATCTGAACAAGGCCAAATATATTGGGGGCACATATAAACAGTACTAAAAATTGCTCTTGTATAAATTGAGACAGTTGATAGAACAGCTCTTACTTTAACATGCATTTTTCTGAAGGTTATGAAGTCTGAAACTTATTTAGTGACTTCTGGCAAATCATTTAGGAATTAAAACTACAAATTTTATGAACAAACCAAAAATAAGAAGCAAAAATCTATTCATTTTTTGAAAATCTGGACAGTTGGGAGGTATAGTTCAGCTGGGCCCGTCTGAGTTTGCTGCCCTTCCCCCTCCCTGACAAAATAATGGTTGAATGGAGCCTCTGCAGCCATTCCAATGAACCATTACTTGGCTATTTCACTCCATTTACCATAAACACTAATGTGCATACTGCTTTACTTCTATGATGAGTTGGACTTCATTTGAAAGTTTTATTTTGTATTTTACAGCACAAACCTAAGTCATCTGTTAAACAAAGCAATGCAGTCTCACAATGAAAACTTAGCATTAAAACTTCTCTGCCCTTGAAACTCACATTCATTGAAACAGCATTGAAACCCACATTCAAAGAAAATACATTTTGCCAGTGGCAGATAAAGATTAATTTTGGGCTGTTTTCAAATCATAGGCCCCTTGCATATGAAACATACATGTGCTCTTTGATACACCTTCCTCATTGTACTAAAATTATATTCCTTGTACAATACAGTACACTTGTTAGAGGGTGTTTTAAATTTGTTTTGAACATTTTTCCAGTAAGCAATGAAACAAACCATATGCACCCATAATGGCAAAACTGCCCAGTTGAGAACATTTATCATAAAAGTCTACTCAGACTTCCACAGTCCACCATTATTAGTAAATATACACAATTCTACAGTCCACCATTATTAGTAAATATGCACAATTCCACAGTCCACCATTATTAGTAAATATGCACAATTCTACAGTCCACCATTATCAGTAAATATGCACAATTCTACAGTCCACCTTTATCAGTAAATATGCACAATTCTACAGTCCATTATCAGTAAATATGCACAATCTCTGAAGTAAGTCATCTAAATAATTCCACATCAAAGAAATCTGTAACTAATGAAGCGGTTGCTGCTAGCAATCACCTTTATATTTCATGGTTTCATCGAAAAATAAAGTGTCTGTTGCCCCTCAGGAATAAATTGCCTATATTACATTAAAAATGATAAGCTAGTAATAATATTGCAAGAGGAAATGGATGGCAAACTGATAACAAACTCATAGTTAGTATCTTCACCAAGGACAATATTCTCAGTATGGCAGCATCCACCCCTTGTGGGAGTAGAACCCACAGCCTTCTGCATCAAAAGCAAGTACACAACCTGTTGTGCTATAGTATTAACTAGGCAAAGCACTAAACTTCTATTCCCCTGCAGCTCTGAGCTCCTTGTAAAATCTACTCAATACTCAACTGCATCTCAACTTCGCAGCTCAAGAAAACTGGAAAAGCCAAAATGTATTGGGGGGGGGGGGGTCAAAAGCCCAAAAACCAGGGACACATTAAACATTGCTTGTATAATCTTGGAAAGTTGCTAGAATAAAATGTTGTGTTGCCACCATATATTTTACTGCCAAGGTCCCTGAGCAAAAAACAGTCAGAGTAACATACGACTACGCCACATCAGCTGCTTTGTAAAAGAGAGGAAGACTGAAACTTAAATGGCTATCATTTAGTGAATTCAGTTCTCACCATAGCTGTCAACCTCTTAGTACAAAACACCTGGACAAACCCAGTAATGAGGGAATACAGCCCTCAAACATATTCAGTGAATTCCGTTCTTGCCATAGCTGTCAACCTTAGCACAAAAACCTGGACGAAGACAATAATGGGGGAATACAGTCCCAAAAATAGGGACAAATTTAAAATATTCATCTTATAAACTTAGAAAATTGCTAGGAAAAAAAGGTTGTGCTACTATGTATTCTGAAGAACATGAAGTTTGAAATTCAAATGCCGGTCAATTTTACTGCAGACAGAACAAAAACAATTTTCAGCAGAGACGCAGGGATTAATACTGCAGACACGTCTTTGTAAAATGGCAGGGCACCAGAGCAAATCCACACAAACACAGGGAGGAGATGCAGACTCCACACAGAAGCCACCCCAATCAAGAATCAAACCAGAAAACCTATAGCCGTGAGGCAACAATACTACCACTGCACCATCAAATATGCAAGGAATTAAACATTCAGAAACCTGAAGTCTGAAATTCAAATGCCTGTCAATTTTATTTAACATTTGTTAATCAGGACAGTCTGACTTGGAACAAAAAACAATTTTCAGCAGAGGCCCAGGAAGAAATAATGCAGACATGTCTTTGTAACATGGGAGGACACAAAAGCAAACCCACACAAACACAGGGAGAAGATACAGACCCCACAAAGAAGGAACCCCAGCCAAGAATCAAACCTGAGAACCTGCAGCTGTGAGGCAACAATGCTACTACTACACCATCAAATATCAAGCATTAAAACATTTACAAACCACAGATATTATGAGGAACAGATCAGATCAGATATGAGGCAAAAATCTGCAATTTTTTTACAAATGGTGGTGGGGTAGGGAACTCAAGTCTTTAACACCTGCATACAGGGTTCAAACCTGAGGTATTCCCTACCACACCACCATAAGCACCTGGGGCATTTTCACACACACACACACACACACACACACACACACACACACACACACACACACACACACACACACTCTCTCTCTTCAGATAGTAAATACAACCACACACCATAAATTCAATCAAGTACCATACACTTACCTGTCCGTTCTCCATAATATCCATCCAGCTAGCGTCCTACCCATGAGATCCCTGCATTCAAAACTCCTTCCCGAGACTGTTCTGTAAATCCTGACTGCTGCTGTTGCAGTCCGGCCCCAACATATTCTCCCAGCGAGTCTGTGCACTTTAAAAGTGCACAGACGTCTCCTTGTGTCCCCCTATGGGGACTGCCTGGAGCATGCGCACAGACACGCAGTAGTCGGGACTACTGCTCATGCGCGAAGTCCGCGAAATTTAAAAACATTTGTTTTCTATTTTTTCTTTCTTTTTGATTTGAGGGGGCTGCAGTCCGGCAGTCCAATAGCACAGGCCGCCCCTGCAAAGAGGAAACGTAGAAGAGAAGATTAGTAATGGAGAACTAAAGAAACAGAAACTGAGATTATGGAGTACCTGCAAAGTGACAAATTCAGTGTAGAAAATCTAACTCGGAAGACACCACAGCAGAATAGAGCAATGGACATCCAAATTAAGGAGAAACCAGTGGAATGGGAAGCAACAGGTCAGTTGCCATATGAAGATATTTTGGAGACTTTCACAGAAAACCAGTATAAATGCTCACTTGAAGCTGGACAGCGAGGGAAGAAACAGGAATCTGTGGCATGTCTGATGCAGTCAATATTGAGGAGTGATAGGCCAGTGAGTTCCCATATGACAGAGCACCAGATGACACAGGATGAAATTGAAGAGAATGTGCCACAGGAAGATGGTATACAACTTTCTATTGAATGCCCGGAGGAAATGAAGAATAAAAAAATGTGCCTTCAGTTTACAAGAAAATGAGCTAAAAGAAGAGTTACTTGATTTAATAGAGACAGATAAGACATATAAAGATCAATGAAAGAAACAGACTGCAGAAGGTCAATAAAACGCAAAAAGTTAGAAGTTCGATAAAACAAATGAACACGGTAATTAGAACTGTCCATAGAGATCCATGCGATATAACAGAAGTAAACAGGATATATTACTGTGCAGCTTAATTAACAACAAAATTCTACCACAAGAAGATGGGGTAGTAAGGGAAAGGAAGAGGGGAGAACGAAGATGGGGTAAGTAAGGGAAAGGAAGAGGGGAGAAATCAAATACCATCATGGAAGTACTGAACAGAGAAAACTATAAAGCAATTAAGACAAGAAGTGTCACTGCTAGAAGAGTAGAGTACAGAACAGGGAACAGATCAACAAAAATAATCAGAAAAACAGACATGATAAAAGCAATTTGCATATAATGGATCAAGACTTATCACGCACTATTGCAAATAATAAACTAAAAATATCAGCACAGACAGAACAGATAAATAAATATAAAGGAAAAGTACAAAATAAGCAATTTATTCATGATCCAAAAAAAGTTTTATAGAGAATTGGGAAACAAAGTTAAAGGAATTGAAAGACCACAAAAAAAATAAATAAATAAAAAAGAAGAAATAGGTACATTTTGGAGAAGTATTTATGAAGATCCTGTGGAACACAACAAAGATGCTAAATGGATGGATAGAAAAAGTAAAAGAAAGAATAAAAAGTTAAAAGGTACAGGAAATGGGATGAAGTAACAGTCAGAGAGATTGAAAAAAACTTAAAAAAGCCTCAAATTGGAAACCCAAGGCCCAGATGCAGTACCTAACTTCTGGTTAAAAGTATTAACATCTTTGCATGAATATTTAACCATGAGTAAGAACTATTTATATGTGCACCCTGAACAGACACAATCCTGGTTAACAACAGGAAAAACAATGCTCCTACTTTAGGGTGAACCTGCAAGCTACCCTAGAAATTATAGGCCAATAACTTGCCTTCCGAAGTATAAACTACACACTGGAACTGATGCTGACAGAGTTTACAAACGTTTAGAAGCAAACTGAATTATGGCAATAGAAAAGGGCAATAAAAGAAAGTCATATGGAACAAAGGATCATTTCTTGTTAAATAAAGTCATAGTGGAGAACTGTAAAAAGGGGAAGAATCTAGGTATGGCATGGACTGATTGCAAAAAAGTATCCCATATTCATAGATAAAAGAGTGCTTAAAAATGTACATCCTACACTGATAAACTACATCACAGAGACCATTAAACAGTGGCAAATCACTCTGCAGTTAAGCCATCATAAAGGACAAATTATTATGCCAGGGATAAAAATCCAAAGGGGGATATTTCAGGGCGACTGAGTCACTGTTGCTCTTTTGCCTTGCCCTTTAACCCATTAAGCTGTCTGCTTAACAGATTAGGTCATGGCTATAATTTGGCTCCTAGAAAACAACAAAAAGTGTAAAGACTTCTCATCTTCTCCTTGTCAACGATTTAAAAAATGTATAGCTCATCAGATGAGGAATTGAAAGCACAACTGCAAGTCAAAACTTTTTCAGATACAAGAATGTCATTTGCTCTTGATAAATGTGCAAAAGCAACCTTTAAATCAGGAAAGCTGCAGCACCAAGAAAACATCAGTTTGGGACAAGAATGTGATATAAAAGAACTTAAGCAAGAGAGAGTGTATAAATATTTGAGAACTAATGAAGGATCAACAATAAAACATGAACAAATGCAAACAAAACCTAGTAAGGAATATTTTAGAAGACAAATTAATCCTGAAAACAACATTGATATCTACGAACAAAATTCAAGCTATAAACCAATTTGTTCTTCCTGTCCTAACTTACAGTTTTGGCGTGATTGACTAGTCCTAAAAGGAGTTGTTTTGCTGTATAATCTACCAAAAGGATGCTTCATGCTCAAACTATTTACAAAAATCAGGGTTGTTGTTGTTGTTATACCAAGAATATATGTTCCCCATTCTGAAAAAGGTATGCACCTCCTTTAAAATTATTACATGTACAGATCTGTAATCGTGGGACTGCATACATATCTGCTGAACCCACGAGACCCAAACATAGTGAAGGTTTTGAAACATGAGGAGAGGAAATCTAAGATGACTTCCCTTCATAGTCTAGCAGAAGCATATCTGTGTTAAGCGGGAATGGAAATTAAACCAGAAGTAGATAAAAATCAGGCAGCAAATGAATGTGCCAAAAAAACAAAAGAAAGAATATAAGGTGAAGGATCAGATGACAATGCAAGAAATGTGGCAAATGCATAAATATAGTTGCAAGTACAGAAAACTCCTGGAAGAACCTCATGTTGATCAGGATCAAATGCAGGAATGGTTAAGGAGAGGGTATTTAAACCAAAAGATGAAAGGTTAATATTGGCAGCCCAAGACAGTGGGCTATGTACACGTTGGTTGACAAAGTCTATTGAACATGTGGGAGAAAGACAAATGTAGGTTTTGTAAAACAGAATTGGAAACAGTTGCGCATGTTGTTGTGTCTTTCGGCATTTCCCGGTCAGGGGTCACCACAGCAGAACTCCGGTCCGCTAATGATTGGTAGTTGATTTTTACGTGCAGAGTTACCAGCCCTGATGCACAACCTTCAATGAAGGTACGCCCATTCACGCATGTCTCCACGCAGAAGGCGCTCTAGCTGAGAATCGAACCGGACAGCGTCTTACTGTGAGGCGACAACGCTACCGCAGCACCACCACCGCGGGTAGTTGCATGCGTTGCTACTGTTGTGATACATTAATGGCAAAAGGACTATATACTGAAAGGCATAATAATGTGGCAAGACTGTTGCACTGGGAATTGTGCAAACATTATAACATTAAAGTAGCTGAAACACTAGAAACATGAGCCACAAAGCATCATAGAAAATTATGAAGTCTACATCACATGGGATCACCCATTACCAATAGTTCAAAAGACAAATGCAAGAAAACCAGACATAGCAGTCCATGAAAAGAAGACAAAAGTAGCATTGACCATTGAAATCGCTTCACCCAGTGCGTATAGAGACACAAAGTCATAAAATATCAGGATTTGCAGACAGAAATGAGAGCAACATGGAAGAAAGATATCCAGACAGTTACAATAGTAGGAGGAGGAGGACAATGGGTCTTAAAAAAAGAATCTACAATTGTATTTAGCTATGCTATACATGTAACTCCATACAAATTGCAGGAAGAGTCATTACTGGGCACATTGTGGGTGCTGAGAAGAGCACTTCTGGCTGATACCAAAAAGATTGAAAGAATACTAATTTCATGGACTTTAATTATATTTTGACTTAGGAATGGGATCCATTCCCGTCATGGTATTAGAAACAGATAAGATCTGGAGAAATTAAAAAAAGATTCTATAGGAATGAGAAGTGTACTAACTGGTTGCCTGAGAAAGCAGCTGATGCATGGAACAGACTACCAAAAAACTAATCCTGTGTGAGATGCCAGTCTACCACAGGACAAGCACACACTTACTTGAGTCCACCTAACAAAGGTTTACCAATTCACCTGAAAGTATGTCTCTGAGATACGGAAATAAAGAAAAGCATGCAGTGAAAACCCATGCATACAAAAGAAAGACAAGCAGACTCTGCAAAACAAGGCAAACGAGTTGAGAAAATAAACTGTAGACCACTTTTCTATCCATGTTTGTCTTTCAGACATGACAAATTTACTGACTTAAATATATTATTTTGGCTTGCACAGCAGGAAATTTAGTGAATACACTAATATTTTATGCCTAAACTTTCTGCTTGTGAAGTATCATTAGTGAAACTATTTGGCAATCAGTTGCAAGTAGCTCAATATGTAGCTCGCTCTCTTTTGATGCCGGGAAGATCAGAAGATGGTGGACTCATCTTCATACCAGCTGCTGGGATTCATGTTCTAGTATTATAGCATGGGGGGCTGTGTGTGCGCTGCAATCCTAAAATGCCATCCTTCAGATATTGGTGGTAGTTTAGGTAGATATAAAAGATCCCACAGTGATTATCAAAAAGATAACTCGAACTTTCAATGTGCTGGCAAATTACCATTAGTCAGTGTGAATACTACCGTGAATCTGCCTTAAAAACATATCATGAGAAATGCAACTAATCTTGCCAATAAAAGTAAATAAATAAGCAAATGCATTTTTGATTATAAAAAGTGTGCTATTTAGAAAACAAACACACTCATAAATCTATCCCTAACCAGAAGAGAAGTTGTGGACAGCAATTAATAAAAAGAGCTGAAGTTTTTTTTTTTTTTTTTATTTGGGAGGGGAAGGTGGCAAGAATCAAGTGGTATAAGGTTATTCTTCCAATAGAACAGGGTGAATTGGGATTACCTGAGTTGAAGGGGTATTTTAGAGCAACACAGTTAAGGCTCCTATACATAGCACAAGCAGAAAACTATAATTCAAAGTGGAAAAAAAATGATTATGATGAAGCAGGGGAAAGCTCAAGAAACAAGGAGAGACTGTGATTTTGGATGCAGACCTTTAAAGAAAACAACAATAATCAATCATACTAAAAGGAGCAGAAAGCATTCTAAGAACCAAGCCAACACAGGAATGGAGAAAGGAGATTCTGCCGGTACGATGACTGTAATTAGGGATACAAATAATAGGAAAATGGGGGCTGGAATTTATTGGAGAAAACTGGCAAAGGAACCAAGGTATTGGGAACAAATAACTAGAGAGGGAAAGGTATAGAATGGGAAGATGCCAATAACTTATTTGGACTGCAGGTTAGTGACTGCCTCTTCTATCAAGGCTTGAAATCAGCATACAGGCTAATAGGAAGAAATAGGGGGGTCCTAAATGAAAGACCAGCACTGGTACAGGTTTTAGTAGAATCCAGAACAGAAGCTGCAGTTAAGAACGGAATAATTAGTAGAGCATATAAAATACTGCATGATAGCTATAAGAATCAAGCAGAGGAGGTCAGGAAGGATTGGGAAGAGAGACTGGATAAGCAATTCACTAAAAGAATGAAGGGATATGCGTTTCTCCCAAATATGCAACAAAATATAGAAGACATAGGATCTTTGCTTAGAAGTGCTTACACAAGTATTTTATACCCCAGGTAGAGGACTCCAAAGAAGTTTTCCTCAGGTAGACAGGAAATGTTGGAGGTGTGATGGGGAATAAACAGGTAACTGGGAACATATTTTCTTGGAGTATAATTGTGGTATTGATCTTACTGAAATCTGTACGGAGCTTTTCTCCCCGGGCCTCCGCTGTAAATGGACCTAGGTCCAGTCAGACTATCCCAGTAAACAAATGTAAAATAAAATAAAATAAATTGGAGTGCAATGAGTTGGCAGATAATTACCTGCAGACTGCTCTGTCTTAGATGCTAGGTGAGCAAACTGCAGCAACTAGAGAAATTAGTTTTTTGAGCTATGATACAGAATCGGAACTGCCTAGACATAGTAAGGCCTTGCTGTTGTCTAATTACGATGGCTACCAAAAAAAGCAATTATTATAAAATTAAATCAAAGTCTAAACCAACTTTACTAGAAGTAGCAAAGACAGTAACAGAGATTAAACAACTGCAACTGGGATCTTTAGAAAAGGATACGAACAAATTACATAGGAAAATAATGTGGGATCAATACATGCAGATGAGGAATGAGGTTTAAAAGAAAGCAGGATTTAAATGATGATTGACTAACAATGACTGCATATATTAAAAGTGATGCATAATGTTTGCAGCTACAGTTCTGTTGGCAGTTTGTTATGTATAATGTTTGCAACTGAGATTGCTATGGTTTATTTTCATTTACATAAATGTAAGACTGTCTACGTGACAACCCACCCTCTCTGTCCAACCAGTGTTTAATGTCCCTGCCCAAGCAGCTTACACACACACCACTGGGAAAGGCTAGCACAGGTTTAACAGCTATGACCCCTTCTGTCCAGACTAAAAAGGTAGTTACCACTGCCACCAGTCACTTCTGCCAGCTACCTTAAGGTCCTTAACAAAGGGTGTCCAATCTTGCTGTACAATATTAACACAAACGGTAGTTTGACCAAGATCAAGGTTATTAGGAGTGGCCCACACAGCGACACCAAATAAACAAGTACTCTCAAAACTTCTCTGCACAGATTAGCCACAGTGAAAGGTTTAAATATATTTAATAATAAACAATAAAAGAACAAGACAATACTAAATATATACTCACAGTGACATCAGAGTTCAAAATCACAGGAAATATTTAAAATAACATTGCAATACAGGCTCACACAAATAAAGAAAACCAAAATCTAAACTAAGCTTCACTACATTCCTGACTGAATCTAAAGAGAGTTACTGTACCCTAACAACTTCCTTAGAGCAAGGCAGATGATGTGATCAAGAGTTGTTGTCAGGTCCAAGAGAGAATGCAGAATGCTCTGCCTCACTCAGAGACTTCTCAAAATAATATCTAAAATATAACTGCTGCGATAGCTTGCAGAATGGCATTTCTGATCATCTGACTTCTAGTTCTCATGCAACCCTCCCCCACTGCTGGCAGCATTTAGCATCTGCCTGTAAAAATACATGGACAAGGGCTTTTGCTCAGATCTTTGGCTGGTGCTGGAAGTCCTAAAACAATTGCATTCATTCATGCTTCCAAAGTAGCAATTAGTTCACCCAAAAGACAATACAGAAAGCTTCCTAGTACAGACTTTGTCTTCCTAGCTGCATTGAAACCTGAAAGATAACCTCTATATGGCATAGACTATAAAGTGATTTAATTTCAAATATTTTTCTAAAGTCTGCTGGACTGAGGTTAACCCTCCAGTTTCTTCTGTTAACATATTCATTAAAACAGTTACAACAGTGCATGTACATTTCTGTTCTCTTCCAGCAGGGCACACTGTGGATACATTTTAAGCACAAGCCCTTTACAAATACATTTTCAAACAGAAACATCTGTACAGAGCAGTTTGATATACAATTGACATACAGTTCCAATACATTTACATCGCAAGCATCTTACATAAATTAGTTTGATATTCACAAATGACATATAATTATTTACAAAATTCCATCTAGCTGCACAGCCTATGTCATACATGATAATTTAACAGAGACGTTTCTTGTTAAAAAACAAACAAATAAATCTACCCCTAGGACCCCCCACTAGGGATGGCCATCATCCTTCACTTTACAAATACAACTTAAAAAAACAAAAAATAAAATAATAAAATACCACCAAAACCACAGATCCAAAAAGTAAGTGAATTTAATTAAACACTTAGCGCCTCGGTTTACACAGCCTTCCAAGAGTAAAAACACTATAAAATACTGTTTGCTTATATACAGCATATTGCACAAAGATTAATCAATTAAGCATACAACTCAAATCACATACTTCCAACTACATTCTTTGTGGAGTCCCTGAGACTCCAAAGTACCATACTTCAAAATCAGCAGGGTTTCTTTTTTTAAGAGCTTGTTTTTTAAAGACACACATTCACCTATGCCAACTTGTAATTTTTCCAAGACACAACCCTTAAGAGAATCAGGGTTAGAGTTGTGTGCTATCAAAAAATGACTCCCAAGGGGACTCTAATTTTTTATGTCCCTAATATGTTCCTGCAACCAGACACTAAAGCTCCTACAAGTTTCCCCTATGCAAAACTTCTTACATCCACATCTCGGCACATACACTAGCCCCTACGTGTTACAACTGCATTCATGCCTAGCTGTAAACTTGATGCCATTAATATAGGGAAAAGAGCTTACTACATATTGACAGATGGAACAACCATCACATGGAACAGTGCCTTTATTTATGCTGAAGCTCTGACTAACATTAACATCTGGTAAACAAAATTGGTCATGTATCAGACACATTCCTAGCTCTTTTATATGCAATACTCACAAAATCAGGTAGTATAGAGCTCAAACTTTTATCCCTTAGGAGCATATGCCACAAGCTACATGCTTTTTTTTTTTTTTAACTATTTCCTCAGGTATGACATTATAAGTTGTCACTAAGAAAACTTTCTTCTGCTCTCCATTATTCACAGCTGTATTGGTGGATTTATTTCCACCAATACAAACATTATATTTTCCACTAGCACGGACATAATGAGAATCTCCCTGAGGGTTAACAGAATACCTCATGTCCATAATTGTATGTTTAGCTTCCCTGACCAGCCGGACATCATAGCCTCTTTTAATAAACATTTTTTCGGCTTCAGCTATCTCTAAATCAAAGCTACATAGCCTATGAATTCGTAAGAATTCATTATATGGCAGTAAATGTTTGGGGTGACAACTGTTCTCATATAAAAATACATTTCTATGTTCAAATTTCCTATGGAGACTAGTAATACATCCATCTACTCTTATATCTAAAACAATTCACTTGTGGGGCAATCTGTATACCATCAAAGCTTAAACCCACAGTATTAGATTGTAGGTCATTAACAAACCCAAGGGTCTCTGGCTTCCTTGACATAAAAAATAAGCTCATCTTCTTCTTTTGGCTGTTCCCGTTAGGGGTCGCCACAGTGGATCATCTGTTTACATTTCTTCCTGTCCTCTGCATCTTGCTCCGCCACACCAACCACCTGCATGTCCTCTCTCACCACATCCATAAACCTTATCTTACGCCTTCATCTTTTCCTATAACTTGGCAGCTTCATCCTTAGCAGCTTTTTCCCCAATATACTCTGCATCCCTCCTCAGCACATGTCCAAACCAACCTAATCTTGTCTCTCTGGCTTTGTCTCCAAACCTTCCAACCTGGGCTGACCCTCTAATATACTTATTCCTAATCCTGTCCACCCTCATTACACCCAGTGCAAATCTTCACCATCTTTAACTCTGGCACGTCCAGCTCTAGACTCCTGCCTTGTTGTCAACGCCACTGTCTCCAACCCATATAACACAGCTGGTCTCGCTACCCTCTTGTAGACCTTACCTTTCACTCTTACTGGTACTCGTCTGTCACAAATCACTCCTGACACTCTTCTCCACCTACTCCATCCTGCCTGTACTCTCTTCTTCACCTCTCTTCCACACTCAACATTACTCTGAATTGTTGATCCCAAGTATTTAAACTCATCCACCTTTGCCACCTCTACTCCCTGCATCCTCACCATTCCTCTCTCCTCCCACTCATTCACACACAAAGTCTTAGTCCTGCTGACCTTCATTCCTCTTCTCTCTAGAGCATATATCCACCTCTCCAGGATCTCCTCCACCTGTTCCCTACTCTCACTACAGATCACAATGTCATCTGCAAACATCATAGTCCACGAGGACTCCTGTCTGATCTTGTCTGTCAACCTGTCCACCACCACTGCTAATAAGAAAGGGCTCAAAGCTGATCCTTGATGTAATCCCACCTCCACGTTACAAGCATTCATCACTCCCACTGCAGACCTCACTGCTGTCACACTACCCTCGTTCATATCCTGTACCACTCTTAAATACTTCTCTGGCACTCCCGACTTCTTCATACAATACCACAACTCCTCTCTACGCATCCTGTCATATGCTTTTTCTAAGTCCACAAAGACACAATGCAACTCCTTCTGACCACCTCTGCACTTCTCCATCAACACTCTCAAAACAAACATCACACCTGTAGTGCTCTTTCCTGGCATGAAACCATATTGCTGATCACTAATCATCACCTCCCTTCTTAACCTAGCTTCCACTACTCTTTCCCATAACTTCATGCTGTGACTGATCAATTTAATTCCTCTGTAGTTACTACAGCTCTGCACATCACCCTTACTCTTAAAAAAATCGGTACCAAACCACTTTTTCTCTCCATTCCTCAGGCATCCTCTCACTTTCCAAGATTTCATTAAACAATCTAGTTAAAAACTCCACTGCCATTTCACCTAAACACCTCCATGCTTCCACAGGTATGTCATCTAGACCAACATCTTTTCCATTCTTCATCCTCTTCATAGCTATCCTTACTTCCTCCTTGGTAATCCACTGCACTTCATGATTCACTATCCGCACATCATCCAACCTTCTCTCCCTCTCATTCTCTTCATTCATCAGCCCCTCAAAGTACTCTTTCCATCTGCTCAACATACTCTCCTCGCTTGTGAGTATGTTTCCCTCATTATCCTTTATCACCCTTACCTGCTGCACATCTTTCCTTGCTCAGTCCCTCTATCTAGCCAATCGGTACAGGTCCTTTTCTTCCTCCTTAGTGTCCAACCTTTCATACAACTCTTCATACACCTTATCCTTAGCCTTTGTCACCTCTCTTTGCCATGCACCTCCTCTCCTTATACTCGTCTACTTTCTTCATCGCTCTGACAATCCCACTTCTTCACCAACCTCTTTCTCTGTATACTCTCCTGTACTTCCTCATTCCACCACCAGGTCTCCTTGTCCTCCTTCCTCTTTCCAGATGTCACACCAAGCACCTTTCTAGCCATCTCCCTTACTAGCGCTGCTGTAGTTACCCAGCTATTCGTTAACTCTTCACTGCCACACAGTGCCTGTCTTAACTCTTCCCTGAACTCCACCTCACAATTACCCCTTTTCAAATTTCCACCATTTAATATTTGGTGCTGACCTCATACTCCTCCTCCTCTTCTTGATCACCAATGTCATCCTACAAACCACTATCCTATGCTGCCTAACTACACTTTCCCCTGCCACCACTTTACAGTCTCCAATCTCCTACAGACTGGCCCTTCTACATAAGATATAATCCACCTGTGTGCATCTCCCTCCACTCTTGTACATCACCCTATTCTCCTCCCTCTTGTTAAAATACGTATTCACCACAGCAATGTCCATCCTTTTCGCAAAATCCACTACAATCTGACCTTCTGCATTCCTTTGCTTAACACCATACCTACCCATCACTTCCTCATCCCCTCTGTTCCCTTCATCAACATACCCATTGAAATCTGCTCCAATCACCACTCTCTCACCCTTGGGTACAATCACCACTTCATCCAACTCACTCTAAAGTTTTTCCTCATCCACACACTCAACTTATGGAGCATATGCACTAACAACATTCATCATTACACCATCAATTTCCACCTTCATAAACATCACTCTATCCGACACGCTTTTCACCTCCAAAACACTCTTAGCATACTGTTCCTTCAGGATAACCCCTACACCATTTCTCCTGCCATCCACACCATGATAAAAACAATTTGAACCCGCCTCTGATACACCTAGCCTTGCTCCCGTTCCATCTGGTCTCTTGCACACACAACATACCAACCTTTCTTCTGTCCATCATACCAGCTAGCTCTCCCTATATCAGTCATACTGCCAACATTCAAAGTTCCGAACCTCACTACCACAGTCCTAGCCTTTAAATGCCTTCAGGCATGCCTTACCCCTCTTCTCCTCCGTAGGCCAACAGTAGCCCAATTTCCGCCAGAACCCTGTTGGCTAACAGTACTGGTGGCAGTCATTGTTAACCCGGGCCTTGACCGATCCGGTATGTGCATTTGTACTGTTGTCCACATGTATGATTTGGCAAAACTTTACGCCGGATGCTCTTCCTGACGCAACCCTCCCCAATTATCCAGGCTTGGGACCAACACAAAGAAATGCACTGGCTTGTACATCCCCAGTGGCTGGAATCTAAAATAACTTTTGATCTAAAGAAATCATGTCTATAAATTAAGTCATCTTCAAATTTAGCCATGACTAAATTGGCATACATGGGGGCAAAAGCCGCCCCCATGGCAGTGCCCTGTAATTGCTGGAAAATGTCTCCACTGAACATAAAAAAAAAGGATTAGAAAATGAGACATTGGAGAGTCCCCCAAAAAAATGGAACAAGGCCTGAATCCCTACTTCATGTTTAATATTAGTATATAGACTTTTGACATCCAAACAGAGCCAAAACATGTCCATATTCCAAACTTTATCCTTTATTTTGTTCAAAAAGTCCTGGCTGTCCCCGATATAGGAGGCTGTACTATTTCTTAAGATGTTCATGTAACAACACACTTGTATTCTTCAAAACATACCTCAGTGCAGACACCATAGGTTGGCCACTGAGGTTAGTTAAACTTTTGTGTGTTTTAGGTAGTCAGTAAAAAACTGCCATGGAGCAGTTTTCCACTCCAAACTTCTTTTCCACATCCTTAGAGGTGAAATACCCCAGCCTTAGGGCTTTGTCTAACAAAAGTTGGTACTGCTTAATAGCTTCAAAGTAATCAGAAACTTTACATTTTCTATAAATTTCCACATTATTCAAATGTTTATAACACATCTCTAAGTATTGTGTGAAGTGCATGATTACTATCTGGTTGTCCTTGTCAGATGGTTTAACCACCCATCTTCTATCATTACCAAATTCCAATAGGACTAGCCATTGCTGCTTAGTTAAGTTAAAACATATCTTAGACTTATTCTCTATACAGGACCAGTACACTTTTTCAACCTCAAAATTAAGAGTAGCAGAAAATCCTTGCAATGTATTATTTAAAAAAGGGGGAATAAAAGAGCTTTTAACAGAGGGAGTATCGGTATTCAGTTGGCAATAGGCATTAAAATCATTCTCAAACATCTTCCTGAGATGACAGGCATGAATAAAAAGAATCCTCTCCTCTACTATTCTTAACAGTCATTAAACACAACCCCTCCCTCTTGTTTACAGTAGCACATTAAATGCAGTTTTCTACTAAAAGAAAGGAGATTTCACTTAAGTACATGTAATCTCGGTAAAGCAGTTGGTATAAATTTGAGACCAAAACATAATACAGACATAACATCAGAAATTTCATGTTTGGACAAATTTAACACATGTAAATTATCACAAACTACATTAGTACCAATGTTTTTTCTTGTTGTACTGTCCCTTCTTGCTATAGTTCTTTTGCTGGCCCCATTCATTGTGGCCCCGTTTTCTGTTAAAGTCTGTTCTAACAGAGCTGGAACTCCGAAAGAGGTTCTGCATGTCTTTCGGATTTTGTGCTTTAGGCAAAGCTGGAAATTGTCCCACACTCCCCTCAGCTCCAGCACTCACATCTCCCTCTTCAAAAGCAGCAAAAGAAACTGAGGAAGAAGCAGAAACATTTTTGCCCCAGCTGACATCATTACTGACATTATTGCTTCTGCTTCTATAAGAAAAAAATCTGTTATTGTTTCTTTTCCAAAGAAACGCTTTATCAAGACTGTAATCCTTAATGTCTCTTATGCTCTGCTAGTAATTCTTCAAAATCCACAAGTCCGCCATTAATTTCTTCCAGCATACTAGTCAGCTTAACAGAGGTTAAAAGTTTATCAAGTTCAACACTCACCATTTTGATTTCTTCTTTAAGCCTTTGCTTCTTTAACTCATCCCTCTCAATTAGGATGCGTATCCATTCAGTGGAACACTGGTGGGCTGCCTGCACCCATCTTTTTCGAAAGGCCATATCCCCAGCATTCCCCTCATCAAAGGGGGTTGTAGGTGCTTTGTATGCTTGCAGGAGTCATTTTTTGATAGCACACAACTCTAACCCGGATTCTCTTCAGGGTTGTGTCTTGGAAAAATTGCAAGTTGGCGTAGGTGAATGTGTGTCTTTAAAAAACAAACTCTTAAAAAAGAAACCCTGCTGAATTTAAAGTATGGTACTTTGGAGCTTCAGGGACTCAACAAATAATGTAATTGGAAGTATGTGATTTGAATTGTATGCTTAATTGATTAATTATAAGCAAACAGCACTTTGTATTGTTTTTACTCTTGGAAGGCTGTGTAAGCAGAGGTGCCAAGTGTTTCATTAAATTTGCTTACTTTTTGGATCAGTGGTCTTGGTGGTATTTTATTATCCTTCAGTTTACAGCCTGTTTGCAATCTTTCATGTGTAACAAACCTAGCTCACTCTAAACTTTGGAGCCCCCATTACTACCTCCCCACCTTTTCACCCACTTAATGTAGCATACAGTCCATTCAACACCACTGATCAGCTCTCTTGATGTGACAAGTTTGTTGGGGTCTCATAAGAATTCATATAAAAATCTGGGGGTGCCTGGATGTACTGGCCTCTCACCCATTGCAGTCACATTACCTCCTTAACTAAGGCAGACTTCCAGGCCCTCATAAGTCACACCTATCTGGAACATGTCCAATCACACACACGTAAGGAAATACAAAACCAATAAAGACTGACGCATTAATCTTCACCAGTGATGCTACTGCTCCTTACATTGTGAGTGGTCACAAATTCTGTATTCTGCAACTTAAAGGAGCCCTCGCATCACTACCTTAAATGAGGAAATGGGTGTTAAAATGAACAACTACAGTCTTCATATATACTAATAGGTTCATAGGTAGGTACTATCAGCCCAAGAGCCTAAGTAAGCCTAGCCAATAAGGTTCCCTGGCTTATGCCACCCAAGAAAGTTATTTTCCTGTGCCCCTGTCGAGCAGAGCCACAGATGTGATCCCTGGGGTGTATTTCCTAGTTCCCATTCACTCATCAAGATTTTTCTTGAAGAGTGCTAATGAGGAACTTTGCTTGACATAGATGGGTAGCTTGTTCGAGAGAATGGGAAGTCTCTGGGACAGGAATCTATCCCTCCAGCATGTCCTGTTTATTTTGGTGACAAGGTTTAGGTCTCTAGAGTGTGTAGCTCGGAGGGATTGGGGTTTCTTTAGGTGTACCATGTCCAACAGCTCTGGGTTTGACATAGCTTTATATGTTAGGTAGAGATCAGCACAGGAGTAGGCAATATGCTACGGAGTAAAGCTGGAGTTTTTTTGAGACGGTCAGTGTAGGGCATCTGTTTGAGGCCAGTAATCCGCTTTGTGAGATACTTCTGTGGCCTTTCCATCTCCTGCAGATGTCTTGTAAGGTACATTCCAAAAGGGGCGCTGTAGTCTATAATGGGTCTAATGAGTGTCAAGTAGAGGGGAACAATGGCCTCTTTTTTCCTGGATGAAAACCCTTTTGTGATGAAGTGTGCCACGTAGAAGGATTTCCTGACTACTGTGGCGATGTGATCATCAAAGGAGAGACTACTGTCCACCTAGGTCCTAAGGTCTCATCACACATTCGGCGTTAAGTAGACTTCCACCTATGTGGTAGTTCATGGGTACAGAGTTTTTACCAAAGGGGATGACAATGCACTTTTTGGCATTGAGCTTGAGGCCATGGCTCTGACACCAGGCATCTTTCTCAGTGAGGCCCTTCTGTAGGATGTCCAAATCATTTGGGGACTTTACTATGGCTCCTAGTTTGTAGTCATCTGCGAACATCATTAGCCAAAGGTCTTCTGTGTTAGCCTGTACTTCAGAGAAGTAGATACCAAACAGGAGAGGTCCCAGGACTGAACCCTGTGGTACTCCACTTGTCGCTGGTTTGAAGTCAGATTTGGAGTCTGAAACTTTTACAGTGTGGGTTCTGTCATTGAGCCAGTTGGCAACCCATCTTGTGACATAGGGATTTATACCTAGCTTGGCGAGTTTAGCTAGAATTCCAGAATTGGGGATGGTGTTGAAAGCCTTGGCGAGGTCAAGATAGGCTGTGTGAACCACCTTACCCTCGTCTACGGCTTTGGTGACTGCCTCAAAGAAGTCATTCAGGTTCAGTAGGTATGATCTGCCTTTCACAAACCCGAAATGGGTGGGGTCCAGAGTTTGGAGGTTACCAATGTCTTTGTTTATGAGTTACATGATGATACGTTCCATGGCCTTACAGACCAGGCTCGTCAGGCTAATAGGGCGGTAGTTCCAGAGATAAGTGGTGGCTCCCCCTTTGTGGAATGGGATAACTGTTGCTGTGTGCCATTCAGTGGGCACAAAGCCTAACGTGAGGCTAAGATTGAACATGGTGCTTAGGTGGGGAGCCAGTTTGTTCTGAAGTTCGTGTAAAATGCAGCTTGGGATGTTGTCTGGTCCCACGGATGCTGTGCTTTTGGCATTAGAGAGTGCAGCTTTTACCTGCGTAACTGCGATTACAGAGACTCTGCATTCTTCCTGTACAGATATGGCCCCTTTAGGGGATGAGAGGGGGGAAAAGTTAGCACTGAACCTATCTGCCAGGATGTTGGCAATATCAGTAGGTTCTGTAATTTTCATGCCGTTGTGCTTTAACTCAGAGCAGATCTGGGTGTTGCCATTGAGACTCTTGACATAGCTATAGAATGCTTTGTGGCTGTCCCTAGAATCAATGGCAATTTTGTTTTTGTAGCTAGCTTTGAAGGATCTTATAAGGACCTCAGCTTCTTACTGAGGCTGACCAGGGAGCTCCTCCACTCATGGGATTTTACTCTCTTTTGCAACAGTTTCTTCCTTCTGTTGTAGAGTTTGTTTATGGCAGGGGACCACCAGATTTGCTTCCTTTTTTTGGAGGACAGCGTCTTAGTTCTGTTTGGGATAGCATGATCCATGCACTCGTGTAAGTGCTTATAGAGTGCATTTGTGTAAGTCGTAACTATATTGTCCATTTGCATAGGTGTCATGAAGTTCACCACTTCTGTCTTAAGAAGCCTGAAGTTGGCTTTGGAGAAATTTTTTACTGTGGTTTCCTTAATGGGGGGGGGGGGGTAATGACTTGGTCTAGGATATTGTTGCCCCTGTTGGGGGTATGGAAAAGTTTCTCCAGTGCATTGGAATTTATGAATTCCAGAAAGCATTAAGCGAAGGAGTTGGTACAAGAGTAGCTTTCCCAGCTAATGGTGGGGTAGTTGAAATCACCCATTATTAGGGTGCCTGGTTGAACCCTAATGTTTTCCAGTATATCAAGAAAAAGAGTGGGAATCCTGGGGCATGGTGGGGGATCTGTAGCAAGCTACAATTTGGATTGCAGTTTTGCCCAGAGTTAGTTGCACTTGGATAACCTCAGACGCATTATGCTGAGCAACTAGTCTGGAGGTGTGGATATCCTTAATTTATATGGACACACCTCCGCCTTTGGTGTTCCAGTCCAGGTTAGATGGCCAAAAAGTATGGTATGAGTTATAGCCTGGTAATGCAGGGGTGCTCTCTGGAGCCCTGAACCAGGGCTCAGTCACTGCACAGATGTCGATGTTCTCCATTATAAGGAGTGCCTCGAGGGAATGCATTATGAGATTTAAACTTCTAGCATTAAGTACCATTACCTCAGTTTTTGCTTGCCTGTTCCTGTTACAGTAGTGAATTTGTCATTTGAACCTTGCCTAAAAAAAGACACTATAGGGGGCGGCAAGAGCCTTAGCCAGTATCCGGAATCCCAGGAGGCGGCAAGAGCCTTAGCCAGTATCCAGAATCCCAGGGGTGACAGGTGCAGGCCATCTCTACCAAAGCATCGTGGTCTGTCAACCATGTTGTCCCAGGCAGACAGACACTGGATCCCCTTCAAATGACACCAGAAGCTTAGCCAATTGTTGAAGTCAATCATTTTGTCCTTGTACTGCGGTATCATTCTGGGCGATGGAAGGATGCTACTCAGGGCTAGGGTCATACCTGCCTGCGCTACAAGATCAGAGAGCTCTTCCATGTCTCTTTTCAAGTAGCCCAGGGAGGTACGTCTCAGTTCATTCACACCAACATGGACAATGACAGAGTCATATTTGTACTTGTGGAGTGACCTGAGTGCGCGGGTTATGTGGCAGATCCTGGCACCTGACATGCAGCTGACAGCAACCTTCTTCTTGTTTAGCCTGGTGAGTGGGACATCAGTGTGCCTGACTATAGAGTGAACTATGACTAGTGCGTTGGGTATGTTGTTTTGCCTTATGGGCTGTGGATGAGTGGCTCATTGATTCTGTGGGCTATGTGTCATTTCAGTTGTGTTGGGGGAGTGGAGGCTGCTTGCGTTTCTGCTTTGGAAGTCTCTGTTGCCTGAGCAGATTATTATTGAGAGCCTACATGAATGTGTTTGTGTTTATATGTATGGATTTTGGTGGTGTAGGTTTAGTGGGACTATGTGATGAGTGTGGTGTGGTGCAAGTGTTTACCTTCTCCTCTTGACTACCAAGTTCAGTCTTGTTTTGAGAGAGCTTTACCTCCAGTTTGGCTAGATAAGTCCATCTCCCACAGGTTGTAGTATTGGGTGGTAGGAGGAGAGGGTTGTCTGCATACAAGAGGCAATTGGTACATTGCCCCAAGATGCCCAGATTCATCAGATAGACAAGAGAGAACACTGGGAGCTGACTCTTGGACATGCCTGAATACAGGAAAGAAACAAGTGCAAATGTGGGCTTTTAAATCAGGAAGTTGAGAGAGATGGAAAAACTGCCCAAACGGACAATAACTACAATTTCTGGGCCAGAAACCACTCCTTAGGTTACCTAGTGCTTACCAATCCCACTGACAAGCTAGGAGGCTTCACTCCAACACAGACAGGCTTGGGGGGGCTCAGAAGCTTACAAACCGTCCTGGATATAGCAAATCTGTATCTGGGCTGGACTAGTTACTAGACAGGCAGGAAACAAGCATACTTTTTTTTAGAACACAGGGAGATTTTTTTTTTTTTTGTAAAGGAAAGGGAGCGAGGGGAAGCAGAAGATTTAGGAATTGTAAAGTAAAGGGAGAGAGGAGAAGCAGAAGATAATTCAAGGCTAAAAAACTAAGTGGGTTGGCCTTCTCAAATGTTCTCTCTGTATTAAGTAGAATGAGCTAATCACACTAGACTGGGAGGAGTGCTCCAAGACCAAATTTACAATAGGGGCAGGCAACTGCAAAGCCACCAAGTTTAACAGCAAGACACAAACACGGAGGAAGGGTGGGGAACAATACTGCTACCAACCTACACTCTTTTAGACAGTAAACACTACAGAAATTTTTATCACAGCAGAACAGCAGCAGTGAGCCACAAAATGAAAGTTTTTAAACAGATAAAGGAGCAGAGACTCTACAGAATGTTTTTAACTATTTATCTTTCTAAACATCTCTTACTAAAGCAATTTAAGTACCTAAAAACAAACAAAATTGTTTCCCATAAAATGAACTGTGTACTAGGAAAGACAACAACAACTTTTACAATACACAACTCGTTGATCCTTGCTTTATCCAACTGTGGGTATTTAAACAACTCTGCCACCAATTCAACTGGAGATATATAGTCCAAAGCAGTGAATCATAACAAAACTGATTATCTAAATGTTTGAAGCACTAAAAAGCTCATTGCTGTACAGCTGGCTGCATTCTGTGAAACATCTTAAATGGTAATTTCCTCCTAGGTTACAGTTTCGAGATTCAACAAGAAACACGAGGGTGCAACAGCTGCCACATTTTTCTTTTGTAACAAACTGATCTATCTGATAAACAGATTTCATACAGTGAAAACAAGAGCCCTCTGTCAGTTAAAATAAAACTTACTGTTTTTGAAGTGCTAACTATGGCCTTTCTCTATGCTCCACCAGATACCAGCATAACAGTGGTTGAAGAAACAAAATATATTGGATGACATCTAACAATAGGACTGAATCAATTACAGTTCCCAATATACAACTTAACGGTTTCTTTCAGTTAATAATTGCACCAACCAGGACCAACCAGGACCAATTTCACATCTGTGAAGCAGAAAGTTAGACTCAAGCCTGACAACATCACTGCCAAGCCTCTGTGTAGCTGAAGTCATGGCTGAGTCAGTAAGCAACCATCTGCTTAGATTTTTGACGAACTCCTGGTGAAATTCACAAGGAAAGGTTCTGTTACATTAGCAAAATTTAGTAATATGCCCATGTCAGAAATAAAAGAGACTTATACAAGCGCTTGAGTTGCACCTTAACACTTGATGCTGCGCAATTCTGCAGTACAAACTTTCTTATGAACAATGTCCACCCCCACCCAATAAATCAGCAGTCAAATTAAGGAAACTTCCTTGGAGTATTCTGCAGATAAAGAATATGATGGAAGACAAGAGATCACCTTTAGTCCGTCACCAAACAAAGCATGTGAAAGCAAAAAATAAAGCTGGTTACAATTATAATTAGTGAAAAGCAAAGCTAAAGCTACTCCAATGGTGTGGCAATTTTCACAGTTATAAGCAGTGCAGGAACCGCACTGATAAACCACTACATCCAGTTTTTTGATAACCGGGTAGCTAGGCTGGTCCAAATACCCTTTTCAGCCATGATGCAGGTAGAGAAATGCCAGAATACAAAAAATAAAATCGTATTTATACAGAGAATATTTACAAAAGGATGGAAACAAGCAAGCGTATTTACAATAGTAAAGTAATTATCACACTTTAAGACAACACAGAATTATGGTAAAAATCAAATTATACAATGATCCCCCCCCCACACATTAATATTCCAAAACGGGCACGCTAATTGGCCAGCATGCCCATTGTAAATCCCACAATATAACAACGGAAAAAGGTCCGGTTGCCCGGACTTTTTCCGTTGGTATAAAGTGTCCAAAACCTTTTTTTTTTGTGTGTAAGAAATAAACAAAAAAAATAAATAAAGAAAAATAAACTGAGCAACGGAGTCTTTTTCTCCGTTACTTCTGTTTCAAAGCACTGATGTACTGGGTGTGCATAGGAACGCAAGTCCCATATGCATGCGTAGTACATCAACACAAGGAAGCAGTAATGTGCCATTATACAAAGACATTATTTAAGAAAAGGAAGTATTTTTTTTAAATAATGTCATTGTATAATAGCAATTACTGACTCCGTGGTTGTGGTTTATTGAAATTTACTCACGGTTGGCTTTATTTAAATCACTCGGGCTTCACCCTCGTGATTAAACCACACCAACCGTGGGTAAATCTTCACTATACCACACCACATTGTTGGTTATTGCTTAAATATCATTAGTGTGAGCAACAGTATCCTAATGTATAACAGAGGAGCTGTCAGGCTGTTAAAGGTTCAGTAACCATTCTTTCCAGAATCCACCATTAGCACTAAAGCATTTGCATTCAGCATTACTATGGAGATATTCAGACAGAACTTTTTCTTTTTTGAAATCCTGAAGGAATTTTTGGCATCTGGACAGAGAAAGGAGGACAAAGGAGACCTGGTGGTGGAATGAGGAAGTAGAGGAGAGTATACAGAGGAAGAGAATGGCGAAGAAGAAGTGGGATTGTCAAAGAGATGAAGAAAGTAGACATGAGTATAAGGAGATGAGGTGCATGGCAAAGAGAGAGGTGGCGAAAGCTAAGGATAAGGCGTATGGAGAGTTGTATGAGAGATTGCACACTAAAGAGGGAGAAAAGGACCTGTACCGATTGGCTAGACAGAGGAAAAGAGCTGGGAAAGATGTGCAGAAAGTAAGGGTGATAAAAGATAGTGAGTGAAAGGTACTCACAAGAGAGAAGAGTGTGTTGAGTAGATGGAGAGAGTATTTTGAGAGGCTGATGAATGAAGAGAATGAGAGAGAGAGAGAGAGAGAGAGAGAGAAGGTTGGATGATGTGGGGATAGTGAATCAGGAAGTGAAACAGATTAGCAAGGAGGAAGTAAGGACAGCTATGAAGAGGATGAAGAATGGAAAGGCTGTTGGCCCAGATGACATACCAATGGAAGCATGGAGGTGCTTAGGAGAAATGGCAGTGGAATTTTTAACTAGATTGTTTAATGAAATTTTGGAAAATCAGAGGATGCCTGAGGAGTGGAGAAAAAGTGTTTTGGTACCTATCTTTAAGAATAAGGGTGATGTGCAGAGCTGCAGTAACTACAGAGGGATAAAATTGATCAGTCACAGCTTGAAGTTATGGGAAAGAGTAGTAGAAGCTAGGTTAAGACGGGAGGTGATGATTAGTGATAAGCAGTATGGTTTCATGCCAGGAAAGAGCACTACAGATGCAATGTTTGCTCTGAGAGTGTTATTGGAGAAATACAGAGAAGGTCAGAAGGAGTTGCATTGTGTCTTTGTAGACTTGGAGAAAGCATATGACAGGGTGCCTAGAGAAGAGTTGTGGTATTGTATGAGGAAGTCGGGAGTGGCAGAGAAGTATGTAAGAGTGGTACAGGATATGTGCGAGGGTAGTGTGACAGTGGGAGTGACAGATCCGTTTAAGGTGGAGGTGGGATTACATCAAGGATCGGCTCTGAGTCCTTTCTTATTTGCAGTGGTGATGGACAGGTTGACAGATGAGATCAGACAGGAGGCTCCGTGGACTATGATGTTTGCAGATGACATTGTGATCTGTAGTGAGAGTAGGAATCAGGTTGAGGAGACTCTGGAGAGGTGGAGATATGCTCTAGAGAGCAGAGAAATGAAGGTCAGCAGGGCTAAGACAGAATATGTGTGTGTAAATGAGAAAGAGGGTAGAAGAATGGTGAGGATGCAGGGGAGTAGAGTTGGTAAAGGTGGACGAGTTTAAGTACTTGGGATCAACAGTTCAGAGTAATGGTGAATGTGGAAGAGAGGTGAAGAAGAGAGTACAGGCAGGATGGAATGGGTGGAGAAGAGTGTCAGGAGTGATTTGTGACAGACGGGTACCAGTAAGAGTGAAAGGGAAGGTCTACAAGAGGGTAGTGAGACCAGCTATGTTACATGGGTTGGAGACAGTGGCACTGACAAAAGGCAGGAGTCAGAGCTGGGTGTGGCAGAGTTAAAGATGTTAAGATTTACACTCGGTGTGACTAGGATGGATAGGATTAGGAATCAGTATATTAGAGGGTCAGCTCATGTTGAACAGTTTGGAGACAAAGCAAGAGAGACGAGACTGCGCTGGTTTGGACATGTGCTGAGGAGGGATGATGGGTATATTGGGAAAAAGATGCTAAGGATGGAGCTGCCAGGTAAGAGGAAAAGAGGAAGGCCTAAGATAAGGTTTATGGAAGTGTTGAGAGAGGACATGCAGGTGGTTGGTGTGACAGAGCAAGATGCAGAGGATAGGAAGAAATGGAAAGAGATGATCCGCTGTAGCGACCCCTAACGGGAAAAGCCGAAAGATGATGATGACTTCAGCAGGGAGTGTGTTTCATAATCAGGGCCTTGTCTGGAGTGTGCTTGTTCACCATCACAGGTTTTAAATAGGGGCCTAGTAATAGTGATGATATATTTTTTGGGAGTTTCACAATGAGTATGACTGTTCCATAAAAGGAAGTAATTTTTTTAAAGTGGGACATAATCCCTCACTTAGTACCATGAATAATAAGATACCTGTTAGGCAACCAGGCAGGATGACACCACAATATGAAAAAAATACAAATTACTTTAATAACTGGCTTAGTTTCTGGTGTCATTCTAAGGCTGTGCAATATTTGTCAGCAAGGAAGGAGATGGTCAGCAGAATATTAGCCAAAACATTGTCTTCCTCCATAGTGCCTTTTTAGGCAATTACAGACTAAACGTACTTCCAACATAGCAAATCAAAAACAAGAAAATCTAAAGGTATTACTGCTCAATGCTAGGAGTCTAAACAAAAAACTCCACTCCCTAGAAGCTCTCTTTACCTTAGAGAATGCTGATGTCTGTGCGGTCACTGTGACATGGTTTAAAGCCACGGACAGTACACCAACAGTGCTAGGTTATAATGCCTTCCACACATTTAGGCCAGCTACTTCACAGACAGAGACTAAAGGTGGAGGTATCTCTATTTACATCAAAAGTAAATATACATCAAGGCTGGTCAAAGAGGACAATGCACTTGAGTTGCTCCATGTTCAAATCACCATAGGTAAAATCCAATACCACTTCCTTGCAAGCTATAGGTCCCCCTCTATTACCCGGGAAACCATATCACGTACTTAAACTTATTAGAAACCCTAATCATCCAAACACGACACCAAAAGTACATGCACAAAGATTCCTGGATTTTGTAAATACAAACTCCCTGGACCAGATAGTCAAACACCACCGAGGGGTGCAACCATACGGAATCTGGTCCTCACTAATATGGTAAAGTGCTACACACACCCTTACTGTAATGCCTTCCCTGGTAAGGTCAGACCACAAAATGGTCTCCTTTGAAGTAAAAAGGAAACCTGGACCCCCAGCTAAACCTGAAATCTTCAGGGACTATTCCAGGGCCAACCTCCTGCTATTAAGTGAGAACCTGGTAAAATTTCAAGCCTCCATAAACCGCGAGAACACTGCTGCCTAGGCAGAATTGTTCACAGAAACCCTGTGCAAGCATGTTAACAGCTGAATAGAGGCAGCTGTACCCACCAAGAAGAAGTACAGAACTAACTCAAAAAACAAGCCACCCTGGTAGAATCACAAAATCAAAAAGGCTGTATAACAGCAGAAAGACAATCATAGCAAAAATTTGGAAGTGCAGCACCTAGCAGGCTAAAAGCACAAACAACTCAGAGGACAAATAAAGTCTACCAAAGCCAAATTTCAGGGAGGTTTGGCCTCTCAGGCCAAGGACATCCACAAAGCATTCTTTAGCTATGTCCACAACCTCAAAGGCAATACACAATTGTGTGCAGAGCTCATTGTAAATGGGGCCACCTACACTAAGCCAGAAGACATAGCAAACCTCCTGGCTGATAAATTCAGCTCCAATTTTACCCCTCTCTCCCCTTCAACCTTCCCTCAGGAAGGTATCATCAAATATAATTCCCCCTACTATCACTAGGGAACAGGTCCTTAATGCTCTCTCTAAGACCAAGACCACAGCATGAATGGGCCCAGACAATCTCCCAGGACGCCTTCTAAATAACATGAAACATGACCTATCAGGCCCCCTGGAATTACTATTTAACTGTAGCCTCCAAACAGGTTTAGTGCCTCATGAATGCAGAAAGGCAACAGTCATCCTTCTGCACAAAGGTGGGCTATCTACAGACCCTTAAGTTTCACTAGTCTTATATGTAAAGCCATGGAAAGAATTATAATGGAGATGATCTATAGAGATGTAGTAAACCTCCAGACACTGGACCCAACTCAGCTTAGTTTCATCAAGGGAAGATCATGCCTACTCAACCAACTCAGCTTAGTTTCATCAAGGGAAGATCATGCCTACTCTTAGACTTCTTTGAGAAGGTCACCAAAGCAATGGATGAGGGCAAAATTGTTCACGCTGCCTACCTTGACCTGGCTAAGGCATTTGACACAATACCCCACTCAGGCATTGTTGACAAACTCAAGGGGTTAGGTACAAATCCATATGTCACCCACTGGATAGCCAACTGGGCCAGAGATAGGACCCAAGAAGTTAGAATTGGAGAGTCCACCTCTACAAAGAGGCCAGTCGCAAGTGGAGTCCCTCAGGGATCAGTCCTTTTTGACATTTACTTCTCAAAAGTCAAGGCCAATGTCAGTGGTCCCTGGCCAACTAAATTTGCAGAGGATTGCAAATTAGGAGCCGTCATTGAATCTCACACTGACACAAATGTTTTCCAGGAGGGGCTGACACAGTCAAACAACTGGTGTCAGAGCCACGGACTAAATTAAATTTATTTATTTACATTTGTTTACCGGGAAAGTCCGACTGGGCCAGAAGCCCATTTTCAGTGGAGGCCCGGGGAGAAAAGCTCCACAGAAATACAAGCAATATACAATAATTAGATAGTACAACAGTATACATACTATAAGATGCAGAATACATATATTCTAGTTAGTCTATACAAAGTATTCAGTACAGTTTTCTACTAGATACAGGTTCAAAAAGAAAAACACAAGCATTTCAGTGAAGATGACTGTGAGAAAAAATAAAAAGTTAGTGTGTACAAATTTAACAATAGTTATGAACAAATGAGATTTCCTTTACATATATTTATTTTTGAGTAATAATAAACATGGAGGAGAGGGAGAAAATGAGATAAGGAGTGGACAGTGTGTTGGGAGAGTTATAGATATCTTGTCAGTCAGGTTTGGCACATGAGCAATGCCACTTCTTGGATAGATGTTCAAACAGTAGTTGTTTAAAACTGGTAGATTCAGGTGTGTTTTGGAGGGTGTTGGGTACAGTTCCATAATTTGGCGATGTGATTTGAGAATACGGATTCACCATGAGCGTTGTTAGCTTTGTTTACTGCGAGAAGGTTTCTCTCTGCAGATCTTAGACTTTGTAGGCATGAGTAGGGAACAACAAGTTCCTCGAGGGATGGACAACTGTCAGGATGGAAGATAATATTGTGTGTGAATTTAAGTTGGTAGAGACGAAGAAGGTTAGTTAGTTTGAGCCAATTTAATTTATGTAGAACAACACAATGGTGGTTTTGATGGGGGAAGGTTGGCTGCGAAACAGGCTATTTTGTTGTAGCAGGTTTCCAATTTGGTAAAGTCTGACATTTTTAAGTTGGTAAAGAGGGGGGAAAGCATACAGGAGTGTAGAGAGGAGGAAGGTTCTGGATATGGCTAGTCTGGTATTGTCAGTGAGGAATGGCTTGCTTCTGTACAGTAGGGCAAATTTGATGTAAACTTTCCTAATTGTGGTGGCTATGTGCTGGTCAAATCTAAGTTTGCTGTCAATTGTCACTCTAAGGGGTTTTGTATGCTCAACTGGTTGGATGATCATGTTGTTTGTTGACAGAAGAGTGAAGGGAGGGGTGGTTGTTTGCTACTGGTAAATAGCATTTACTGTGTCTTTTGGGGGTTGAGGATTAGTCATGATTTACTTAGATATATTTCTGTATCATTAAAAGCTTGTTGGGCTACTATTTGAAGGTCTGGTAAGGTATCAGCTGAGCAGATTAAAGTTGAATCATCCGCATAATGAACTACTTTAGCGTGTGTTGTGGATGAGGCTAGATCATTAAAGATGATGGTGAAAAGAAGAGGTCCTAATATGGACCCTTGGGGGACTCCAACCGAGACAGGCAGAAGTGGTGAGAGTTTGAATTTCCATCACAGTGCTTGTTGTCGGTCAGAAAGATACCGTAGGAACCAGGAGACGGAAGTCTTTGACAGGTTTAGTAGGCAAGAGTACTAAGAAATTTCTGATGGGAGACCGTGTTGAACACTTTTGACATGTCTAGGAAGATTGATGCTACTTGCTGATTTGAATTTCTCAGTTGGTTGGTGGTGTTAGAGAAATTAATTAGGGCTGTGCTGATGCTATGTTTTGGTCTGAAACCATGTTGGGAGGGAGAGATAAGGTTGTAAGATAACAGGTACCGTAGTAATTGAGTGTGGATACATTTTTCCAGAATTCTGACACACGGGGAAAGGATAACTAAGGGTCTATAATTGTTTAATTCTGTTGATGTTCCTCCTTTATGCAGGGGGTGATACAGGAAATTTTCTACAATTTTGGGACATATTGTTCTGCCATAGTCCTATTTACCAGAATGGAAATAGGCAGAACTATGGCATCAGCTGACAGTTTGAGGTACTCCTTGGGGAGGTGGTCAGCTGCTAAGGAAGAAGGTTTCAGTTTTTTCAGCATTGTTCTTATAGTGTTAGTTGGGCCAGGTTTGAGGTCAAAAAAGTTGTTGTTAGTTTCCACATTAGGTGGAAGAGACAGAAGGGTGGAATTGTTCCCTGTAACTAAGGGGAGGATGGTGTTTATAAAGTAGGTGTTGATTTGTAAGGCAATACTCACTCTTTGATTACTGGTTGTTGGTTCTGGGGTTGTAGCTTTACCTGGGTGGAGGAGTGAGCTAACTGCTTGCCAGAACTTTTTGGGATTGTTTTCATTTGTTTTACATAGTTGTATAATATGTTTTTTGTCTAGTTTGAGTTGTTTTTTGTTTGACTGCAGAGCTGCTGGTATGCTAGCAGAGTTTTACTTCTTTTGTTTTTTTGGTATTGATACCAGGTTTTGTCCCTTAGTTTTTGAAGTTTAATGGTTTATTTTGATATCCAGGGCAAGCTCTTATTTTTAACATGACATGTATGAACTGGTGCTAAGCTATTTAGAATATCTAGACATTGTGGCACTGAAGTATGTTACAGCCTGGTCAAGTTGGAGATGATGGAGTGAAATCCAGTTGCATTTACTGAGCGTGTCTACGAATGCTTCATTGGAGAAGTTTTTGGTATTTCATATGACTTTGTAAACTACACTTCTGGGTGAGTTGAGTTGATGACAGATTAAGTAGGTAGGTCTATGGTCACTTAAATTACTTGGAAGGCATCTGGAGAGATAGTTGTGAGTGGTACTGCTGATAAGGGAAAAGTCTAAAATAGATTCCCTTTTGCTATGTTTATCTATTCATTTGGGAAACTGGATTGTTTGGGAGAAACCATGAAGATTTATGAAGGTAGAGGGGGTTATCACCAGTGCAAGTGTTCTAGTCTAAGTTGAAGTTACCTGTAATAATGGTTTCATGGGTGTAGGTTGACGCTGGCCAGGCTACGAGTTCCTCAATGGCAGTGGGAGTATTACTGGGAGGTATGTAAGTGGCCATTATGGTAATATTTTTCTTTGGGTTGATTCTGAGCCATGTTACTAGGACTTCAAAGTTGTTATCATAAGGGTATTTGATGGGTAGGTAGTCTATGCTTAGGTTATCTTTGTAGAAAGTTGCAACCCCATCACTCTTCTTCTTGATCCTGTCTAACCTGTGTACGCTATAACCTTGAGGGAGTATGTCTGGGTCTCTTATATGGGGTTTTAGCCAAGTTTCTGTTGCTATAAGAATGTCTAATGAGTATTGTGCAATGACTGCATGAAAGTCTGTGACCTTGTTAACTAGGCTTCTAAGGTTCATGTTAAGAATGAATAGGTCTGTAGCTTTAATGTGAGGAAGGGATGGAATGGTAGCCATGACAGTATATTGTGCAGTATGTGGCCCGGGATTGGGGTGCATATCACCACTATGGAGAATCTGGGATAATACACATGCATGTTTGTGTGAAAATTTGGAGAGTATGTTAAGGTATTACTGACAACTACATGTTTGAAGTGGAAGTATGCAATAGGTGTGCGACTGCAGAGTTGGAAGGAGATGGTAGGAGAGTGAGGACTGGATGGTATTAGTAGAACACAGTGTGAGGCTATGGACATGTTTTATTTGTAGGTGACTGTAGGATGCTAAGACAGTATGCAAATAGCTGTAGGGTATAGAGTGTGGGCAGAAGAAAGAGCATGGTGTGTATTAAAATGTAGGTTACCTGGATGGTGTGTTGAAGATATAGGGAAAGAGGGGTGTTGGTGTAGCATGGTGGGAGTAGCGTGATTAAGGACTGTTGCAATTAAGTTGTGATAGAAAGAGAAGTGTTACAAATAGTGCGATTGGTTAACTGAGGAGTGACTGGTGGATGGAGGCTAATTCTTGATTTGGGGATGTTAGGGGAGTGGTTAGCATTGGTATAAGTCTAGGTGATGCAGGGATGGATGGGAATGGGGGTAGGGTAGGGGAGCAGAGTGAGCCCGAGTGTAGTGAGTGCGAAGAGAGCGGGCTGCCCCCCCCCCCTCAAAAGAGTGCAAAGAAAAACAAAATCAGTATGAGAAGTAGAAGTTTTGGAGATATAAGGTAAGTGAAAGCAAGGAAGAGGTAGAGGCAGAAAGGTAGGAGTGTAAGCAGATAGCTATAGACACTAATTTATGGCCTTGGTGTGTATGTAAAATAAAGGAAAGCAAATCTATCTGGGGACAAAATACACCAAGTAAATGGTACTAGCCTTACTTTACAAGGATTCTAATGGGGAGGCAGATTTAGTTGAGACAAGATACAGCAAGTATATGGTTAGTTGTGCCACTTCGTGGCAAGAGACCAAGCTACAGTTGCTGGGGGTGGGGAGCCCTTGCAGGTGTTCACGCTGGTCAAAGCAATGTTTAAAAATAACTCGTAAAAGTAACAAATATGCTATAAAAAGAAATGTAAACAACCAGTCATAATGTTTAAAACATAACTATTAAGGACCAAATCTGCTAATAACAAGAAACTGCAAACATCCAGTGATCTATGCAGACTTGGCTGGTGGGTATCCTTATTAAGAGGTGTTACTCTTGGCTGGTGGGTATTCTTATTAAGAGGTGTTACTCTTGGCTTGCAATAACTGTAGCGTTCCAGTGGTTCTATTTGCCAATGTCGTAGTTGCTGGGGGGGGGGGGCGAGCTGTTCTGATAAAGGCAGACAAAAACAAACAGCACCAGAATTACCTGTTTTAATGACTTAAACCCTGCATGTGGTATTAATAGGACCTGCTGGAGAGACAGGTATGTATCCCAGAGACTACCCAGTCTATGGAACAGGCTCCCCATCCATGTGAAACACAGTTCCTCCCTAACCTAATTTAAGTGCAACTTGGACAACTGGATGGGGAACAGGAAATTCATCACTGGTTTGGTACTTATGTCTCTAATTGACACAGGCAACCTGTAAATGGTTCATCTCCCAGGCCCCTGCTTGTAAATGTTTCAGCTTCCAACCCCCTACTTACACTTATCAAGGGTATCAGAACTTGTCAGAGATTTGGGATGCATGGCTAGGCTTAAAAAGGCCCTTGTGGTCATTAGCTTAGTAAACACCTATGAACCTATAAGTTAAAGTTTGTGTAGAAGATAGCATCAGCATTAGTTAAAGTAAGACGTGTAGTACATAAACATGTCAGGTCATTTCTGCTTCACACTTGTTCTTGACTCTGCCAGATAACAACAGAAGTGAACTTTTCCACCTGGGTGATCCCAGCTCATGGAGAATATCTAATCTTCCCATTTCTACTATTACTACTATTCAGGTGTACACGTCTTAAAACTAAGGTACGGATTCATTTAAAAAAACTTCCTCTGAAGCTCCTAACTCTTTCTCAGCATCTGTTTTTGCACACCAAGTAACAATAACAATCACCAAGTAAGGTTTTGTTCAACCTGTCAAGAAAAGGGAGATAATCACTGTACCTCTGCAAAAAAAAAGGTGATGCAACACCTTTCTGCACAGGTACAGTGATTACTGCCCTGCAGAAAGGTGATGCATCACTGGCCCAAACTAAGTAAAGGCCTAGTGTGTCACTGCCCTCATTATCAGAAATACTAGAAAAAGTGTGCACTCAACTCCTGTAACATCTAAATAATTATACATTCATTTCCAAGTCACAACATGGTTTCAGACCAGCCCATGGAGCAGGCAAAGCCTTGATGGATTCTGCTGATGTTATTATACATGCCTAAAACAACAACAAAGTTATTGGGACAAATTTTAGATGCATCAAAGGCTTTTGATATAGTCGATAATAGCACACTGCTTTTCTTTCTAATTATAACATCTCGTTCAGTAACGCCAGGTGCCTTGTTACTTGGAAAATAGGTACTAGTAAGGTAAAATTATGCAATCCAGCCTTTATTTGCAATGATACTAGTGCACAGTGTTATGACTGCTCTTAATCCCCATCTTTATCAATGGCATGATAAGTTGTGAAACTGCAACCATCCTCCTTGTTGATACGACTTTATTTCAAATTAATACTACACTACAATATACATTTAACTCTTTACAGTCATGGCATTTGGCTGCATGTTGTTGCGTCTTTTGGCTTTTCCCAGTTATGGGTCGCTATAGCGGAACTCCGGTCCGCTAATGATAGGTAGTTGATTTTTACGTGCCGAGTTACCAGCCCTGATGCACAACCTTCAAACGAAGGTACGCCCATTCACGCATGTCTCCATGCAGAAGACACTCTAGCTGAGAATCGAACCGGGCAGCGTCTTACCGTGAGGCGACAACGCTACCGCAGCACTAGTTACACCTTAATGTTGGAAAGAAAGGCTATGCACTTTACTAACATATCAAATAATCATGCTGCAAGGGAAACAGTACCAAATTCAAGTTCAGAAGTCTCCCTTAATACATTTGCTTGATGGTTCATAAATCTAGAAAGTCAGCTCTACTGAATTGTTAGGAGTTACAACTGAATAACTACAGCACAAGTTTGACCTCCATGTAAATTCCAGTTGATCCTAGACAAGTTAAAAAAAGAGATGCCTTTATAAGGCCAAACATTCCTTCTCCTCAGTGCAAGGTAAACCATTACAACAATAAACATTTTTGTTGTTGTTGCTGTTGTTACACAGCACATTTTCTATTAATCTGTATTTACCACTTATACTCAATTATGATTCAGCAGATGCTGCACATTTGCTGCAGATGTTGTTGAGTCTTTCAGCTTTTCCCTGTTCGGGGTCGCCACAGCGGAACTCTGGTCCGCTAATGATTGGTAGTTGATTTTTATGTGCCGAGTTACCAGCCCTGACGCATAACCTTCAACGAAGGTACGCCCATTCACGTATGTCACCACGCAGAAGACGCTCTAGCTGAGAATCGAACTGGACAACGTCTTACTGTGAGGCGACAATGCTACCGCAGCACCACCACCGTGGGTCCAACAAGCTTACCTGATGGTCAATAAAGCATTGCTACTTTAATACAGAGCAACAGGGCAATGCAACAGCATGCATTTTCTGAATAAGAAGCATAAATCAACAGTATAAAAATATGACAGAAAACCAGAACATTCTGCAAAATCAAGGACAGATGAAAAGCCACGGTCATACTAGTGGTCTACATTGGATAGGGGAATACTCTGCACACTTACACTGCATAACTGCTCCTTGCTTTGCTTGGACAAATCCAGAGCCACTACAATGGGGAGTGGAGTGCAACAAGTAAGGTCACAGTTTGAAATGTCTCTGGCTGACGGTGATGGCTCTGACACTCATACCTCTCAACCTCAGAGCAAGAAATCTGGACAAAGCCATACACAGAAGTGGGACACAGGCCCAAAAATAAAGACAATTTTTAAATATTGCTCTTATAAACTTAGAAAGATAATAGAATAGTAGTAGGTCTTGCATGCTGCAGATAATTACAGAAAAAGCACACCGATGACTTTCTCTGTTAGGAATGAATTTGAACATCACCTTCCTCTACACATTTAAATTTTGTCCACATCTTCAAACCCAACTGCCCATAGAATTAGCCACCACACCAACTTGGCACACAAGTCTCAACAGGTACTCTGCTCCACTATCTGTTAACTCAAACATACATCACCTGAAAACATGATCATGTATGTACATGCGTAGGCAAGCTTTGAAGCACTCTTCCCTTTCTCAGGCGTTCATCTCGAATAGCAAACCATTTAAGCACGCATAAAAGAAACGTTTCACCAAAATTGGAAAGTCGGGAATGACGTGTAATTCCAGAATTTCAGCTCATGATAGTGTGATGTCATTTTTTTTTACATAAGTGTAAATAATAATCCTTATCCTTAGTGCAACAGTATATACAATGACAGTTGTTTGAAAGATTAGCAGTACGTGGACATAATTGACTTCAGCATACATATATATATTTAGGACTGCTGTTTACATAGCTATTTCTTGCAGGGTTTTTTTCTATGTACGTTTAGGACTTTCACCCGGGGACTTTGAAAATGCCAACACTGTACTGCCATCTATCGGTCTTAATTTAAAAAATACATCCGATTATCCAGACTGCATAATCCTTTTAGGGGATCCCAACTTTTCTGCACTATCTGCTTAAAGGTAACGCTTTCTTAATACTTCCTCGTAACAAGTTTCAGTAGTATGTGCATACCTCTCAAATGTATCTCGCTACGAAGAACGTACCTCTTATGGAATCTTAAAAAAGTTCATGTTCTTCGAAATTCCACATTGAAAGGGTCTGTCACACATGCAATATTAGGAAATGTTAACGGATTTCCATGGAACATAGAAAAAAAGCACATTAATTCATTAAAAAATATTTAAACTAGCATAGTTTAACTATTCTATGACATTCTTAGTTGCAGTTGTTAGTAAGTGTTCCCCATTAGAAGGGGTAGTGTTCCTCAGTTTGCAGATGGACAGTTAAGAGCTATGGTATGTTGCAATGGGTAAACACGGGTATCACGAAAAAAGTAAAATACCTCGGCTATAAACTAACGCCAGTATTACTGCGTGCGTGCAAAGAATGTTTAAGCATGTTAAAGAATATATATATATATATATATATATATATATATATATATATATATATATGTAAACGACTGATGTAACCAGTTATCCCAGTATTGGTTTTCCCTCACGATTACTATTCGTCACGCCTGGCCTAGTTATTTTGTAGCAGTCCTTTGCTTAGGAAGACATCTGAAAAAAAATTAAGCCACACAACTGCAATCAATCGCCTCGGTATTCATGAATTTTCAAAACATCTCCACTCAGCTATGTTTTTTAATCATACCTGACGAGCAACGTTAAGCAATTGCCAAATAGGGTGCCCGTATCCAGAAGCTTCTTCTAAATAGATTCATACATCCTTCAAAATTAGCAAAGTTACATTTACAGCAGGATTGTTTAAACATTCATTTAGGAATTCAGTGACGATTCACTCCGAGTCCCAGCCCAGCGTTTCTCTTGTAGTAAAATTTAATGGTGAAAGAAATAAAATGTAGTTTAAAATACGTATATACGCGGTTTAAGTCAATGGATACAAAATACACGAAAAGTGAATTACTCTGTATGTAGCCACAAAGCTTTAGTCTAGCTAGTTTTTTAACCTGTCAGTAACACGCGGATTACAAAGTTTAGACAACTACCAGCGCTGTAAGCAGCTGTAGTACACAATCAGGAAGTTTACAATGACAGAACATTTACTTAAGGGACTGTCTATAAATATAGTGAACTTTACGAAAGCGAACTGTTGTAATTACAATTCGGATACAGCGGAGAATTAAAACTCCAACCGTGAAAGTTCTGCACTGTATTTTGTAAAGATCGGGACCAATTAAAAAGGCATTCTTGTGGTACACACGTACACTGTATACACACACACACACACACACACACACACACACTATATGTATATTATAAAATTGAAATTTTTGAAGATGATTACAAAATATAATATATGAATAAAATAAAGTGTGTGTGTGTATATGTATATATATATATATATATATATATATATATAAACGTATATGTAAATTTTTCCATTAGGTAAAGAAAGATATGTTTTTATTACTTGATCTGATTTTAAGTTCATTTTAACAGTCTGTATCTGCTTTACCCACGGTCTTTAAGCCTATATTCTCATACATAACGGCACACTAGTTACTCGTTCAAAGGACCTTAACATGGTATGTGACATCAACAGAAGTTTCTGGAAAGACAGATTTGTCTCACAGAGGTTGTCCCACCTTTGGAACACGCTTCCTATTCATGTTAAACAAAGCACCTCGTTGGCTCTATTTAAGCGTAATTTCGACGAGTGGGTGGGTAAGGGGGTTCCACCTGTGTCCCTCTTGGACAGGGACAATAGGTGCTGATTTCAGAGTTTGCTTGAACCAGACACACTTGGGAACACAGGTTGAACTTGGTTAGACTTGTAAGGGCCCTGTGATCGTTAGCCTAGTAACCTCCTATGATAATTGTACTGCATTTTTACTGTTAAGTGATCTAACTGCTGTTATTAAACCTTAGTTTTATTTTTATATACTGAGTGTATGTCAGGCTAGTTCAGGACTTATCTTTGCATTAAGGCAGTTCACGCCAGTCAGCTCACTGATTCATAGGTAAATACTAAGGTAGCTTTCCTTGTGGGTCATTTTAAACCTAGATAATTTCCCTTTTTGTGCTCAAAATAACATATTCCATTTAGTTATAGATTGGCCTTACCCAACCCATGGTCAATAATTATATATTACCCCTAATGAGAATAACTGGTTTCATAACATAAATAATTTGAGGGGACCCATGCAATGGATAAAGCATTTAACAGCTGCATCTCTCCATTAGTAGTACAAGGAGCAGTCCTGTGGTAAATGTTCTGTTTCCCATCCATACATTGAAGTCATGCCTGAAAATAATGGAGAGGGATGAACTTTGTTTTATGTGGCTGGGGAGTGTGTTCCACAGTAGTGGTATCCTCTGCAAAATATACCTGTCCCTCCAAACCATTCTATTTGACTTGCTGATGTTCAGTACATTCATCAGTAATGAGTCAGAGGATACCTTGAATGCCAGACACAGGTCACCTCTTAGCGGTCTGTTAGATATAGAATATAGTGATAGTGCCAAGGATTAGACAGCTCAGAAGCTAAGGGTTTAACCCCCCCCCCCCCCGTTGTCATTGTGTTCTTAAACTAAGTGCATCTGTTGTTGTCTTCCTTTTATAATTTGACAACATAATTCCATCACTGTCTCCACATATTACAGCTGTTGACAATAAGCACATAAGTATCATTTTGCAAAATATCGCCCCTTAAACTACTCACCAGGCTAAAAGACATTTGATAAAATGGACTAATATTGAATGTACTGATAATACTTGCACTGATTTTAGTATCACATTAATGAGTTTTTTTTTTTTATTTCAATTAGTTTACTGGCACTTGCTGATGGCAGACTTTTCCGGGCTAGTTGTTTTGTACTGAAATGTAATACTCAGTAGCAAGTCCACCCAAACATTATTCTAAAACTGAATTCCAAGCAGTTATAATTACCACTTCTCCCAGAGTCACTCCTGTTGTTATTGTGGACCGGCACTTCCCCATATCTTAATCAGGCTGGCTAGAGAAGTTAAGTATCTTGAGACAGTGTAAGAACTATCTCTTGCTGTGTGATGATCTTTTATTACTCAAACAGCATAATGTGGTGTGTGAGAGATGTACATATATAATATCCTTGGAGGCAAAAAAATCTCTCACACACAGAAAACTCAAGCACCAAAATCATCAGCAGTACACCACACCTCACATCTCTCCAAGGCACATCACATCTCTCCAAGGCTATCACAATATCTATCATATGCTGAGGTCCTAAAGATTAACTTGCCTAAACTTCAAAGAATTTCCAAACACAACACGGGCACAAACCACACATCATTTTATGCCTACTTCCACCTGTAGCACAAGGAGTCCCAAAGTCTCAGATGCTGAGCATGTAAGGCAGGAATAATAACCGGCCTTAGGCATAGGCTAACTAGGAGGCCGCCTTGGGTGCAAATCTAGCAGGGGGTGCTTTACCAGCATTTATTTGTTTACTTTTTTGAAGTAAAGAAATGGTTTCTTTAAAAGTGTGTTGAATAAATACAGGAAAAACTGAAGAATAAGACAAACTGAGAAAACAGTAATCTAGGTGGTGTCGGTAGACCAGGATGGGGGTACCAAGTGGTATGTTGGTGGGGGTGCTGGTGTGGAGCCCTTTTGCCTAGGGCATTAGTTGACCAAAGGCCAGCCCTGGCATGCATCAACCCAACCAAACATCTTTGTTATAGGTAACTCCGTTGTAGGACATGGAAATGTGCCTCTTACAAGGCTGGACAAAGAAAGATGCCACACAACCTGTACAGAAAAACTAAACGTTAGTTAGAAGCGTTAAAACAGAGATTCACGAGAATGAAAACTAGAATCTCTGATACGTGAGCATTTACTAGTTTTACCTTGAAGTTTTACTGGCCGTAAAAAACGCTCAAACTTTTTGTTTTGGCCATTTATTTTTCAGCTTTTAATTTATCACAACCTTACGTAGAACACAGTAAGGTTGTCACCCATTTCTTTGCACAGGACAGTCCTTATCTGGAGAAAATGCCGAAATGTCCCGGGATTTTAGGACCAAAACGATTTCCTGCATTTTCTATAATATTTGCTAACGCATTTGTTTCCTTTAATCTTCTTCTTTTGTCTTTTCCAGGTTAGGGGTCGCCACAGCGGATCACCTGTCCGCTCATGAATGGCAATGGAATTTTACGGTATCGAGTTGCCAGCCCGGCGCTCAACCTTTGTCAGAAGGCACACACTCACACCTAGGGCCAATTTAGAATGAACAATCCGCCTACAGCATGTCACCTTAATACTCTACGAAGCAATATAAATAACTGAAATTCTACAAGACTGAGCTTTTATTTTAAGATAAATATAAACAATATTCAAATACAGTCCTTTCTATCTGCTCAAGAATGGTTTGTCCTGCAAAATCTCATATTTTCATAAGAAATGTCCTTCTTCGGACATAAAAAAAAGGCACCAACATACACCACGACACCGTGTGTAAAATAAAAATAATTTATCCAGTCCCTAAGAAAAAGGTACACAGCAGAGAGGAAGTATTTCCTTGACGCTCCACCCATCAACTGGCACGCAGGCGTAGTTTGGGGTTTGGGAGTTCGGAAGTTAAAAATGGCTGATTTGGAAACGGATCTGGAAAGAAGGAAGCATAAGTAAGTGAAGACTTGTATGTAGTGTGCGGTTGTTTTGATTTTTTTAGAGTGAAACAAAGGGAGAAGACACAAATACCGCTTAATGCTGTGTTTTTCTTCACACCAGTCTGGACTGTCCGTTTACACTTCTTCACTAATACAAAACGTGGACCGGGTGTAAAGGAGTTTTTTTTTTTTTTTGGTGATGTCAGGGCCGTATGACGGCAATGTTTTCATTCGAGAAAGTAGTTTTGTTGTGATTGTCTGGGTTAAGAAAAAAATAATTGGAACGTGTTTCAAGAACCTTTTGACTGTAACTTGAGAATTGTACAGCTTACGTTACGTAGCGAGATGTCAGTGAATTTTCATTTGTGCACGTACTAATAAATTATGAAATGTACTTTTTGAACAGGAATAAAATTGGGCAAATCCCCGTGTATTATTTTCTGACTGGATGCTAACAAGAGTGTCTTGTAATTAGCTGTAGTGGGATTAAATGTTTCTCTCACCTTGGATTAATTTGTAGTGTTATTTACCTTTTTAGCGTATAGATAGGTATGTTATATCGCTCTAAGAGATGTTTTACTTTACAGATGAGTAGCCTAGAGCTGTGGTAAAACAGACGTATGGACCATGTGTATTCCGTACTACTATTGCCCAATTTCCAGAAACGTTCAGTAGACATGAGATCCTGTATTCTGACCTTTTAAGCACTTTAAAGAGTGCTACTTTTTGAAGACGTACGTTTGTCTTTTTTTCCCCGAGTGGTACTTACCAGCTGTTTGATTTCCCCTGTACACTGTCTAACAAAGAAAACGAGGGGTCGACTACGGTGTAATGCAAATGAAAGGCAGTTCATTTTGTGTGTAACATACGGAAGACACCAAAGAGGAAAAAAGGGGTCCCATAGATGCCCCCCCCCATGTTGTAGTTCGGTCAGGTTCGTACCCATATTTTAATGAAGTTGCTCGTCGTATAGGTGTCTTGTTAACCGAGTTATGACCTTGCAGTTTCAATGATATAATAATAGAATTTAATGATACTTCGCTTACACCGTTTTTACCATTTAAGGTGGCTCTTTGTCAATTTGGGTAGAGTGAAATCTGTTTTTGAAATCACTTTGTAAATGCTAAATTGATTCTAGAGTGTTACGATTTTTAGTATTTGGGGAAGTATTTAGTTTTGAACACATCTTCAGGTGGTTACCATGGATAAGTCTTGGAGAAGTCTTAACTTTAAGTAGGTTTTTGCATCCACAGACAGAAGTGCTACTTTTTAAAGTGCCCCTTTAGAATGTTGGATGAATAGTTGTATAAGTTTTAGTACTGTTTTCTAAGTGGCAGACTGGTGATGTCATTGAAAAACCTGTAATTGTCTTAACTGTGGCAGTAAAAATGGAATATTTCTTGAGAGCTGATGTAGCTCAACTTGAAGGAGAAAACAGAAGTATGCATGTACAAAGCTTTTATAGTTAGGACATTACTCCTAAAATTTGTCTTGCTATGCATTTGACAACGGTTATTTTAAGTAACTGAGATGGTTTGTGTAAGCAGTGCAATTACCAGATACGCTGTGTGAAGCATCAAGATTTGGAAATGCATTAATTTGGTTTCCCTTGCCAACAAAGTGGTGCGAACCTAGAGAATAATTGTATTACTGTAGGGAGGGCTGACACCCACCATAGACTTGTTAAAATCTTCTGATGAAGTAGGAGAGCTGTTCATAAAGAAATACACCACCCAGTTGTACCTGGATGCTACAAGTAACTAATACTATTATTTATATTTTTTCTGATTTTTATTGCTAAACATTAAACAGTTGTAATTCCTGATCGTCTTATGGTTATAATAGTTTTATGTATTTATCAGCTATTTTATTCTAAGGTATAAATGAACAGCAGTATGGTGAAACCAGTCTTGCAGTTTCACAGCAAAGGGTTCTCCAGTTAGATTCTTGGCTGTGGTAATCATCTTGTGTGTGTTTATGCACGTACCGGCTGTGGGGATAGACTATTGCCCTGGACACTGCAAACTTCAAAGCTTTGCTTTCATTGGTTTTTGGGACAGGGTCCATTATCCCTGTAAAGGGTAAAGCAGATTTTGGGGAAATTGATGAATTTCCAAAAATTGTTAGACTTTAAGAAAAAGCCCTCCATGTATTAAATTCTGATCACTTTGCTGTTTAATCATCAATTGAAGATACTTTAATCCACTTTTTTATGATACTTACTGTGTAAAGCTGTTTTTTCCAATACTTTTCTGACTTTGTTCCTCACTTTTTTAGTTGTTTCTTTTAGTGTCTTTTAAAAGTGAAGCAGTATTTTCTCTGGGATGTCATCTCACCTTTATAGTTTTAATTCTTAACCAATAAGAGCAGTAAATCTGAACAAAAATCAAAGTAATGGTTGAGGCGCTGAAAAATGGGACCAGATTTAAAATGTTGCTCTTGTAGTAGTTGCCAGAATTAACAGGGTTTATATTAACATGCATTTTCTGAAGAATGTGAAATCAAACTCCATGACTTCAATCCTCAATGCTATGTCAGAAAACCAAAAATTGTATAAGGAATGGACCAAACATACAAAGCAAAACTTTGGACTTTTTTTGTTGCAGTACTTCATTTTTGTTTTCCTTTTGAGTTTTATTAAACCTTTTACAGAGGAAAAGTTGCATTCCAATGGTTAACAGTCCGTAAAAAAGTTTCACAACAGAGATTGTTCCCTTAAAGGACCACTATGGGCAAACAATGAAAAAACATATATTTTTTTTTATCTTGCCATGGTTTACTGCACTTCCTAAAGCTTCCTGCAGCAAAATAAGTGCTCATTCCTAATTTTATTTATTTATTTTTTTTTACTCTTGTCTGCCCTCATGGGGGTAGACATTGTGATTCCTTTGGAAAGCTAAATCTGTCTCTATGCAAAGACTGTGAGAACAAATAGCCCTACCATTTGTTGTCAGACTAGACTTCCATTCACTTAGAATGGACCACCTGAAAAAAAATGCCAAGTTTGAGAGTCTGCAGCTCGTGTCATTGACTGGTATGTGCTGAGTTTTACAAATGTTGTTCCTATTAATGTACTAAACATTCTCTGAAAGAAACTTGCAAAAGTGTCAACAAATTACTGAGATAAAAAAAGACTCTTCACAAGGAGCAGTTTTGCAAGTTTCAATTCCTGGGCAAGTTACTCCTCCCATCTCCCTTCCTTCAGTGGGCTACATTCTTGCATTTCAGGCTTGGGTAGGTTCAACTATTTTGTCAGCTTTGCATGACAATAGACATGAAAATCACAGCCTGGTGTGTCCCTAAAACTGTTCCCTTATATATGTCTTCACTTCTGAATAGCATTTCCCCAGGAATAAAAAAAAAGGCACAAATCAGTCCAGAGTTTGGGACAATCTATCCGTTTCTTATTGTGCACAGTAAAACATTCAGTTTATAATGCATTCTGGCTGCTGACATGGTTATCCTTACTTAATTTTCTTATAGCATAAACTGAACTTATGGTATTCAATGCCAAGCTTTACAACAATTCTCAGTTTCTTAACAATGACCTCCCAAGCCTCTGATGTGACCCAGTACTTTGTCAATATACTGTAAATAGATTAATACAAACATTTGTGCACATATGACACTCACAATAATACACACATACCATCATTAAAACAAGATAAATGCAATATAAATCATATCAATATAGTTTATGATTTCTAGTTTATGACCCTGTTTGTCTATGGAAACTTCTTTTTGAATTTGTGTTCAAGCAGTTTTATATTTGTTGTATATTATCTTGTTTCTTAATATTCTAACCACTGTGTATGCTGCAGCAATTTTAAAACTCTGATTTTACTCCTTTTATATTTTTATGCTCTTTGTACAAAATAGCTATGTTTGTGTAACTTATTTTTAACTGTTTACTATGTATCTGGAGCTTGTTCTCCCCCAGCCTCCACTGAAAACGGTCATCTTGTGTCCAGTCGGGCTACCCTGGTAAACAAATGGAAAATAAATAAAAAAATAAAATATACTGAGAAAATCGATCCATATACCAAGAAAAATCCAAAACTTCAGAAAAAAAAACACGGAAGGAAAATGTTTCCTTGATGGTGTCATGAAAATCCCACTCACTTATTCAGATATTATGGGCAATAACAGATATATATATATATTTTATAACATATAATATATTGGGCAAAACAACACACTAGTCGTAGGTGATTCTATAGTCAGGCACACTGATGTTCCACTTACCAGGCTAAGCAAGGAGAAGGTTCCTGTCAGCTGCCTGTCAGGTGCCAGGATCTGCCACATAACCCATGCACTCAGGTTATTGTCCATGTTGGTGTGAATGACCTGAGACATGCCTCCCTGGACTACATGAAAAGAGACATGGAAGAGCTCTCTGATCTTGTAGCACAGAGAGTTATGACCCTAGCCCTGAGCAGCATTCTGCCATCGCCCAGAATAATATCGCAGTACAAGAACAAAATGATTGACTTCAACAATTGGCTAAGCTTCTGGTGTCATTCTAAGGGGATCCAATATCTGTCTGCCTGAGACGACATGGTTGACAGACCATGATGCTTTGCCAGAGATGGCCTGCACCTGTCGCCCATGGGATTCCGGATACTGGCTAAGGCTCTTGCCGCCCCTATAGTGCCTTTTTTAGACCGGTTTCAAATGTAACCGGAACAGGCAAGCAAAAACTGAGGGTAATGCTACTCAATGCTAGAAGTCTAAATCTCAAAATGCACTCACTCAAGGCACTCCTTAAAATGGAGAACATCGATATCTGTGCAGTGACTGAGACCTGGTTCAAGGCTCCAAAGAGCACCCCTGCACTACCAGGCTATAACTCATACCACACTTGTCGGCCACATAACCTGGACCGGAACACCAAAGGTGGAGGTGTGCCCATATTCATTAAGGATATCCACACATTCAGGCTAGCTGCTTAGCATAATGTATCCGAGTGCAACTAACTCTGGGCAAAACTGCAATCCAAATTGTAGCTTGCTACAGATCCCCTATCATGTTCCAGGATTCCCACTCCTCTTTTCTTGATATACTGGAAAATATTAGAGTTGAAACACCCTAATAATGGGCGATTTTCAACTACCCCACCAAGGGCAACACTATCCTAGACCTAGTCATTACCAACATGAATGACCGGTGTTCCACACATGAAATCTGACCATAAGCTAATCACCCTAGATATCCACATCTTGCCCCCACCCCACATTAAGGAAACCATGGTAAAAAAAATGATTTCATAGCCAACTTCATGCTTCTTAAGATGGAAGTGGTGAACTTCATGACACCATGCAGATGGCCAGTACAGTTACGACTGATGAATCCTACACAAATGCACTCCATAAGCACTTGCATGAGTGCATGGATCGTGCTATCCCAAACAGAACCAAGAAGCTATCTTCCAAAAAAAGGAAGCCAGTCTGTTGGTTCCGTGCCATAAACAAACTGTACAACAGAAGGAAGAAACTGTTGCAAAAGAGAGTAAAATCCCATGAGTGGTGGAGCTCCCTGGTTAGCCTCGGTAAGATGCTAAGATCCCTTATAAGAGCATCCAAAGCTAGCTATGAAAATAAAATCGCCACTGATTCTAAGGATGACCACAAAGCATTCTATACCTATGGCAACACCCAGATCTGCTCTGAGTTACAGCACAACTGCATGAAAATTACAGAACCAACTGATATTGCCAACATTCTGGCAGATAGGTTCAGTGCTAACTTTACCACCCTCTCGCACCCTAAAGGGCCCATGTCTATACAGGAAGAATGCAGAGTCCCTGTAATCACAACTACACAGGTAAAAGCTGCACTCTCTAAAGCCAAAAACACAGCATCCATGGGACTGGACAACATCCCAGGCTGTATTTTACATGAACTTCAGAACAAACTGGCTCCCCACCTAAGCACCATGTTCAATCATAGCCTCGCATCAGGCTTTGTGCCCACTGAATGGCGCACAGCAACAGTTCTCCCACTCCACAAATGGGGAGCCACCACTGATCCTGGGAACTATCGTCCTATTAGTCTGAGCTTGGTCTGCAAGGCCATGGAACATATAGGTTCATAGGTAGGTCATAGGTAGGTACTAGGCTATCGGCCCTGGGGCCTATACAAGCCCAGCCAAAAAGGTACCCTGGCTTTTACCACCCAAGAAAATTATTTTCCTGTACCACTGTCTAGCAGAGCCACAGAGGTGATCCCTGGGGTGAATTTCCTACTTCCCATCCAATCATCAAGATTTTTCTTGAGTGCTAATGAAGAGCTTTGTTTGATATAGATAGGTAGTTTAGTCCAGAGTATGGGAAGTCTCTGGGACAGGAATCTATCCCTCCAGCATGTTCTGTTTGTTGTGGTGACGAGGTTTAGGTCCAAAAGCTCTGGGTTTGACATAGCTTTGTATGTTAGGCAGAGATCACCTCTGAGTAGGTGATATGCGACGGAGTAAATCTGGAGTTTTTTGAGACTGTCTGCATAGGGCATCTGTTTGAGGCCTGTAATCCTCTCTTTGAGGTATTTCTGTGGCCTTTCCAGTTGTTGTAGATGTTTTGTGAGGTACATATCAAAAGGGGCATTGTACTCTATAATGAGTCTAATGAGTGATGAGTAGAGGGGAACAATGATCTCTCTCTCTTTCTGGATGAGAAACCTTTTGTGATGAGGTGTGCCACGTAGAAGGATTTCCTGACTACTGTGGCGATGTGATTATCAAAGGAGAGAATACTGTCCACCTGTGTCCCAAGGTCTCTTATCACACTTTTGGTGTTATACTACCGACTATGTAGTTTATGGGTACAGAGTTTTTACCAAAGGGGATGACAGTGCACTTTTGGCATTGAGCTTGAGGCCATGGCTTACCAGGCATCTGACTCGGTGAGGCCCTTTTGTAGGAAGTCCACATCATTAAGAGTTTCGATTATGGCTCCTAGTTTGCTGTCGTCTGTGAACTTAGCCAAATACCTTCTGTGTTAGCCTGTACTTCAGAGAAGTAGATGCCAAACAGGAGAGGACCCAGGACTGAACCCTGTGGTACTCCCACTTGTCACTGGTCTGAAGTCGAATTTGGAGTCTGCTATTTTCACATTGTAGGTTCTGTCAGTGAGCCAGTTGCCAACCCATCTTGTGACGAAGGGATTTATACCTAGTTTAGTGAGTTTTATCTATAATTCCAGAGTGAGGGATGGGGTCAAAAGCCTTGGCAAGATCTAGGTAGGCTGTGTGAACCACCGTACCCTTGTCTATGGCTTTGGTGACTGCTTCAAAGAAGTCTATCCGGTTTAGGAGACATGATCTGCCATTTACAAACCCGAACTGGGTGGAGTCCAGAGTTTACCAGTGTCTTTGTTTATAAGTTCCATGATGATACGTTGCATGGCCTTGCAGACCAGGCTTGTGAGGCTAATGGGGCAGTAGTTCCTGGGGTCCATGTCGGCTCTCCCCTTGTGGAGTGGGATAACTGTCGCTGTGCGCCATTCAGCAGGCACAAAGCCTGAGGTGAGGCTGTGATTGAGAAAAAAAGTAAACGGCCCCTGCAAGCCTCGAACCCAGGACCCTGCATACCATAGCCAAAGTGATTTACCACTAAGCCTGCCAGATATCATCATGGAACTCATAAACAAAGACATTGGTAACCTCCAGTCTCTGGACCCCACCCAGTTTGGGTTTGTGAAATGCAGATCATGCATCCTGAACCTAATTGACTTGTCCGAGGCAGTCGATGAGGCTAAGGTGGTTCACAAAGCCTATCTCGACCTCGCCCAGGCCTTTTACACCATTCCCCCATTCTGGAATTATAGCTAAACTCACTAAACTAGGTATAAAACCCTGTGTCACAAGATGGGTTGCCAACTGACTCACTGACAGAACCCACACTGTAAAAGTTACAGACTCCAGATCTGACATTAAACCAGTGATAAGTGGAGTATCACAGGGTTCAGTCCTGGGACCTCCCCTGTTTGGTATCTACTTCTCTGAAATACAGGCTAACACAGAAGGCCTCTGGCTAACGAAGTTCGCAGATGACTGCAAACTAGCAGCCATAGTAGAGTTCCCAAATGATGTGGACATCCTACAGAAGAGCCTCACTGAGACAGATGCCTGGTGTTAGAGCCATGGCCTCAAGCTCAATGCCAAAAAGTGCATTGTCATCCCCTTTGGTAAAAACTCTATACCTGTGAGCTACCACATAGGTGGTAGTCAAATGTGTGATGAGACCTTGGGAGCCAGGTGGACAGTAGTCTCTCCTTTGATAATCACATCGCCACAGTAGTCAGGAACTACGTGGCACACCATCACAAAAGGGTTCTCCTCCAGGAAAAAAAGAGGTCATTATTCCCCTTTACTTGACACTCATTAAACCCATTATATATAGTACAACACCCCTTTTGGAATGTACCTCACAAGACATTAGCAGCAACTGGAAAGGCTGCAAAAATACCTCACAGCGGCTTATTGGCCTCCAATGGATGCCCTACACTGACCATCTAAAAAAACCTCCATATCGCCTACTCCGAGGTGATTTCTGCCTAACATATAAAGCTATGTCAAACCCAGAGCTGTTGGACATGCTACACCAAAAGAAATCCCAATCCCTCTGAGCTACATGCTCTAGGGACCTAAACCTGGTCACCACAATAAACAGGACATGCCGGAGAGAGAGATTCCTGTCCCAGAGACTTCCCATACTCTGGAACAAGCTACCCATCTATGTCAAGCAAAGTTCATTAGCACTTTTCAAGAAACATCTTTGAGTGGATGGGAGAGAGGAAAATATACCTCGGGAATCACTTCTGTGGCTCCGCTCGACACTGTCCCAGGAAAATAACTTTTTTGGGTGGCATAAGCCAGGGAAACTTGTTGGCTAGGCTTACTTAGGCCCTTAGGCCGATAGCCTAGCACCTACCTATGACCTAATTATTAGACTAAATACAATATTATGTAGCATTGAAATGTGCTGACATAAGGGTGATAGTTCATTATTTACCCATAAAGCAAATGTCAGAGTGGAAAAGTTCAAATTAGTGGATAAAGAGGAGGAGGGGAAGAGAAGAAAGAGTGAGAAAAAGTATTTGTTAGAAGTAATATTTAGGGTAGATATGGGAGGCAGGAGAAAAAATGAGTAAAAGCAACATTACAAGTAAGAGAAACGAAACCAAGGAAAATAAATAACAGGGACAACAAGATTTACTGTGTGTGTGTAAAAGAACTATAAAGCAAATCTGCACTGATACTTGCTTGCTGCCCTGCTGAGGGGGACACTTGTTTAAGTGCAGTGGACTGGCTCCAGGAGGAAGGGATGGCAGCATCACTCTCAACATTATAGAACAAGAAATCTGGACAAGGCTGTAAATAATAGGGGACAAAGGCCCAAAAATGGGACAATTTATAAATATTGCACTAACAAACTTAGAAAGTTGATAAACAGGTCTTGCATTAGAGTGAATTTTCTTAAGGATATGAAGTCTGAAAATCAAATGCCTGTCAATGTTCTGACTTCAGTGTTCAATGATTTGCCAGTGATTTGACAGAAAACTGCAATTTTATGAAAAACAGACAAAACATCTGGACTTTCAGCAAAAATCTGTACTGTTGAGAGATATTGATGGGAGTCTTGAACCAACACCCATCAATCATTTTCATTTGTTTGCCAAAGCCATTACAGCAGTGTTTTGCAGAGAGGTGGGAAAAGCCTTAAATTTGACTGGTATGTTGTGTGGGTAGCTGTGTTTGTGGAAGGTGGAGGTGTGCCTTTGTAAGTGTGGTTTGAATTTTATGGATATGAAATGAAGAGATTGAGTAAAATTGTGCTCAGTGAAGTCCCTAGCGATTTCATTTCTGCTTGATTCAGACATATACATTCCCCTGTGCTCGTCAGTACTATGTTTGAGTGCATTGTTTTGGAGTGTAGTTTCACTGCTAAAGCTGCTGCTACTCTTTCAATACAAGTATCTGCTTTGGAAGTTTTATTTTACATTTGTTAACCGGGAAATTCTGACTGGACCAGGTCCATTTTCAGCAGAGGCCCGGGGAGAAAAGCTCCAACATCAAGTTATACAAATACAGTACATCCAGCATAATACACAAAACAGGTTACATCATGTATGCTGAGCATAGTAATATAACAAGAATTAATAAAAACACTCCAGGTAAAAGATATAGAACATGGGTAAAAAGACAATGTCAGTCATACTCTGGTAAGAAAAGAAAATATATCAAGTAAGATTCTACAGTTAAAAGTACCCTTTCAGATGACCAAGCCTACAGGGGATCAGAGCTCCAGCATGTGATCAGAGAGGAATTTGGGGAGTTAATAGTAGTATGGGTAGGGTTATGTGATACAAGGGCATAACCATGTACTAAGAAGGTGCAATTTGAGGGAGTTTTTGAAAATGGATGTGGAGGGGGCAGTGGACACAGATAGGGGAAGAGAGTTCCAATTTCTGGCAACGGTGTGGGAGTAGAGTGCTTTCCTGCATTATTGTTAGCCTTGGTGATGGAGAGGAGAGATTTTTCACTGGATCTTAGGTATCGGTTTGTAGTATAGATAGTAAGTAGGTTGGATAATGAGGGGTTTTTCAGGATATTTGAGAATATTGTAGGCTGTGCCCAGCTGGTGATAGTTAAGTAGCTGTGGTAGCTCAAGCCATTTTAGTTCTTTTAGTGCAGCACAGTGATGGGTTCTATAGGTTGAGTTAGTAGCAAACTTGTCTATTTTATTGTAGCATGATTCTAGTTTGTCTAGGTCACATTGTCTGATTTGGGTAAAGATTGGTGCTGCGTATAATAGAGTTGAGAGGAGGTGGCTTTGTGCAAGAGTGACTCTTGCTTTTTGTGAGAGAAAGGACTTATGCCTGTATAGGGAGCCTAGTGTTTTGTGTACTAGTTTTATGGTATGTGAGATGTGAACATCAAAGTGGAGATTATTGTCTATTTCAATGCCCAGAAGTTTGGTGTGGTTAGAAGGGGAGATGGTGGTGCCGTCATTAGAGGTTATGGTAAAGGAGAGGTTTTTTTTTGATCTATTAGGGGTAAATAGTAGCAGTTTTGTCTTTTTGGGATTTAGAATTAGTTGGATCCCAGATATCCATTTTTCTACTGAGATAAAGGTATCTTGAGTGAGTGTACGTAGGGTGGTGGGAGATGAGGTGGAGCAGATCAGAGTTGAATCCTCTGCATATTGTATGAGTGTGGCATGTTGTGTAGAGCATTTGAGGTTATTTGTGAAAATAGAGAACAACAGCGGGCCCAGTATAGAGCCCTGTGGGACACCTATGGTGGCTGGAAGTTGTGTAGACAGAGTTCCTTTCCACTGGACTGATTGTTGCCTGTCAGACAAGTAGCTTCTGAACCAGGCCATAGTAGAGGAGGTGAAGGATAATGATGTTAGTGAGTTTAGTAGAATGGAGTGGGAGACCATATCAAATGCTTTTGAGAGGTCTAGGAAAATGGCTGATACATATTTGTTATCATTCCTGTGAAGGTTTATATAATTAGTGAAAGATAAAAGGGCTGTGGTAGTGCTGTGATGTGGACGGAAACCGTGTTGTGTGGTAGATAGTGTGTGTTAAGAAATGTCATCACTTGCAAGTGGATGCATTTCTCAAGAATCTTGGATAAGGGGCAAAGGATGGCAATAGGTCGGTAGTTGGAGAATTCATAAGAATTACCTCCTTTATGGAGAGGAATGATGCGAGATACTTTCCAGAGTTTGGGTATGTAGGATTCTAGTATGGAGCGGTTGATAAGGATGGAGACAGGATATGATAAGGGGTCACTAGCCATTTTTAGGTATGCAGCAGGTATGTTATCAGCTGCTAGTGTGGTTGGCTTTAGTTTTAGGAGGAGTTTTTTGATAGTTGAGGTGGGCACTGGTGATAGGTTGAAAGAGGGGGTGGTGTGGAATAGGTTATGTTGTGACTGAGGTAGAATGTTTTTGGTTATTTGACTGGACAGGGCCAAGATGGATTTAGTAAAATGGTTATTAAATTGAGAAGCTTGTGTCTAGGGTATTGTTAGTAGAGATGGGTGCTGGGGTTGTGGTTTTGCCTGGCTTTAGTAGGGAGTTAATGGCATGCCAGAATGTTTGTGGACTATTTGAATATTTCCTTTGGGCGCTAAGAAAATAGTTTTGTTTGTTTATTTTGGATTCAGCCTTGGCCTTGTTTCTAAGCTGTTGATAGTATTGTCTGGAGCTAGGGGTTTTGTCAGTTTTCCAGATTTTCCAGGCTTTATCTCTAGCTTTTAGTAAGGCTCTGGTGTCTCTATTTAGCCAGGGTGCGTAGTTGGCTTTAACTCTGGTCTTTCTGCTGGGAGCTAGACTATTAAGGATGTTAGAGAAGGTTGTATTGAAGTAGTCTACTGCCTGGTCTAACCCGAGTGTCCGTAGTGGTTCCCAGTTGCAGTGGCTTAGGATAGTATTTAGGTATCGTGGGGTAAGGTTACGGTCATCTCGTATAAATTTGTAGACTACTGGTTTGGGGTTATTGGAGTGTTTCTGGAGTAGGAAGGTGGGGAGATGATCACTTAAGTCATCTGGGAGGCAGCCTACTGTATAGTTTTGTTTGGGATAGTTGGTTAGTGTCCAGTCCAGTATGGATTCTCTCTTTGTTTTCTCATCTATTCTAGTTGGTTCTTTAATTAGTTGAGGGAACCCATATAGATTGATATGTGTAGAGGGGCTGCTGGAGTTACAGGTTGCCCAGTCAGTGTTAAGGTCTCCTAGTAGGATCGTTTCCTGAGGTAGATTGTCCTTTGTCCAGTGTAGGATGTCTTCTATTATGAGCGAGTTGTTGCCTGGAGGTATATAGCAGCATATTATATTAATCTTCTTGGTGTTTCTTATGGATAGGACAGAAAACAGGACTTCAGCAGTTTGAAAAGTGGGTGGTGTGGTGTGCAGGAGCTGGAGGTTAAGGGTGTTTTTAAAGAGAATGGCTACTCTTGTTCTATCAGATCTAAGTGTATTATACCCTGGGGGAAGAAAGACTTCATCCTGGATACTGGGTGTAAGCCAGGTTTCTGTAATGGCGAGTATATCAGGGTTGTAGTGGGCTATGAATGCATGTAGGTCTGTTAGCTTATTGGTAATACTTCTTATGTTGAGATTTAGGATTAGCAGGTCAGATGTTTGTCTAGCCGAGAGGGGACCTGGATTTGGGTGAATGTCACCAGAGGTTAGCAGAATTTGTAGGAGTGTCAGTATGTGTTTTTTAATATTAATTGTTTGCGAGCTTGGTCTATATGAGTTTTTCTTAGTGTGATGAGATGGTGTAATTTTTGTTAGTGAGTAATATGTAGTTGTAAGATTTATGATTGTAGGGCAGATGTAGAAGTCTGAGTGAGTTTGAGAGGGTGGGCTAGTGTGGGTAGTGTGATAGCAGTTGTGCAACGGTAGATCTGTTTGTAAGGAAGTTAGGAAGGTTAGCGATAGTAGAGCTAGTGATAGGGATGTGAGTGTGGGTAACATGATACTACTTTGAGTGAGAAGTACAACTAGGATTCCTGGTTGGTTGTGTGTGAGGGTAGAGTTGTGTTGCCTGGGAATGTGTTTTGGGAGTGGGATATAATTGGATTGGGGGTGGGGGAGGTAGGATGAGTGGGTTGGGCTAGTTGTTAGGGAATTAGGGGTTGGACTACTGGTCAGGTGATTAGGGGTTAGAATAAAAGGAGAAGTGGGGGTGGGTGGGAATAGGGGGCAGGGAGGGGAGCGGAGCAAGCCCGAGCGCAGCGGGCTAACACCGACTCTAAGTGTTTCTTTAGGCTTTGGTAAGTATGTAATGTTAGCTTAAATTGTAATATGTTCAACTGAAATTTTAACTGTAATTTAATATGTTTGCACGAAGTTATAGGCTATGTTATGGGCACAGAGTATAATTTTCTGACATTCTTAAAAGGATATAGAATTAAAGCTGGGGTTAGTTACAGATGAAACAGGAGAGGAAAAGAAATGCTCTTTTATAGATTTGAGTATTTCTCAACAGAAACTTGACTTTAGTTGGTGGGGGGCACTAACTGGAGAGCAAAGTTTTCTCCAGGAGTCTGTTGCTGAGAGGATGAGAGACATGCTACAGGTATACAACTAAGATAAACTAGATAAAGCAATAGTAAGAAGTACTAGGTCACATCAGAGGCTTGGGAGGTCATTGTTAGGAAACAGAACTGTTGTGAAATTTATCATTAAATACCATAAGTTCAGGTTATACTATAAGAGAATAATTATGTAAAGATAACCATGTTAGCAGCCAGAACGTGTTATAAGTTGAATATTTTACTGTGCACATTTTAAATGGATAGACTGGCCTAAATTCTGGACTGATGTGTTTGCTTTTTTTTTTTTTATTCCTGGGAAATGCTATTCAGAAGTGAAGAGGCAGAGACATACAAAGGAACAGATTTAGTGGCACACCAGGCTGTGACTTTTTTTTTTTTTTTGATGTCTATTGTCATGCAAAGCTGACTAAATAGTTGAATTTAGTAAAGCTGGAAATGTGATGTGAGACTGTAGCCCACTGAAGGAGGGGAGATGGGAGGAGTAACCTGGCCAGGAACTGAAACTTGCAAAACTGGTCCTTGTGAAACGTCTCATCTCAATTTGACACTTGCAAGTTTCTTTCAGAGAATGTGGTAGTACATCAGTAGGAACAACATTTGTAAAACTCAGCGCATACCAGTCAGTGACACATGAGCTGCAGACTCTCAAACTTGGCAGTTTTTTTTCAGGTGTTCCATTCTAAGTGAATGGAAGTCTAGTCTGACAACAAATGGTAGGGCTATTTGTTCTCAGTCTGTGCATTATGGGACAGATTTAGCTTTCCAAAGGAATCACGATGTCTGCCCCCATGAGGGCAGACAAGAGTAAAAACAAAATAAAATTAGGAATGAGTACTTATTTTGCTGCAGGCAGCTTTGGGAGATGTAGTAGATCATGGCAAGATAAAAAATGTTTTCTTCATCATTTGCCCATAGTGGTCCTTTAAGTTTGGCACCTTGAGACATGCACATTGTACCTAAAACTTGGAAAAAAGTTACCCTTTCAGTACCATGTTTCATATGCCCTTATGTGAGTGTTTTTAACACTTCAGTTGTATTACATAAGACCATGTATGCTAAGAGCACTCTCTTTCCAATTTCTAAGTTTGGAAGCATCATTGTCCATTTAGCTTTAAATTCATCCTGGTTTAGCAGATGCCTTTTCGAAACAGTGAAGACTAGATGATGTAAGGATACTCTAGAAGCCATAACTTGGTTATTAATGTTGCAGTTATGACTGAGAGGTCCATTTTGTGGTTTGGGTATATTTGTACTTGGAGGTCTGTAAGTAGTCCATTAAGAGGTATTGTATCTCATCCCAAGAGTCCACTCCATAGATAATCCTTTTATGCTCCTCTAAGGGGCTGAATGTTTCCAGGAAACAGATTTGGAGTCCCAGTTCCTGTCTTCTTTTCCAAACACACTTTTCCTACTCTTGGTGGTCATGGAATGTGGGAATTTAGATGCCATCTTATTGCATGGAAGTTTTCAAGGTAGCTGTAAACCTTATCTTTTAGTATTGCATCCTGAATTCTTTGTTATTCCCGCTCCATTAAATTGAAGGCCATCTCACCTTGGACACATTTTTGAGGTGTGGATAATTATTGTGTATAATTAATTTTAACCTCTGAAATTACTATGCTTCTTCTCCTTGTCCTGTACATGAACCAACACTTGTATGTGTTGCTTTGTGGGAAGAGGAGCCACTTAACAGGTCTTTCCAACTCTCCTTGCCCATGAATGAATTAAGATAGATACAGAGAATGCCATGCTGTACAATTATCTGTTAACTTCCCCTCTTTTTACCAGAGTGTAAAACACCCCACACTAGGAACAAAGCTGTCTAAAGAATTGCATTAGCATTCCAAATCCTCTGATCTGAGAGAGTGCACAGAACTGACTGACCTATTCTGGTAAGTGGAAAATCTGAAATGGCCATATCCTTAAGTTTTGTGCACTTTGCCATGAATTTAATACACGGGAAGCAAAGTCTGCTTAACTTCCCACCCAGAAATTGTGCCATTGTTCTCCACTTTTTCTGTCCATATTATTAGAAGCCCAGGCAGAGGGAAGCTCCAACAGTGCCTTAGGATCATACTTCAACATAATCGCCCTATGATGCTGTTGCTGTAGGCTTAATCCATAGCTGGTAAGATTAGCCCTTCCCCTTAACCAAAAAGGTCTTGACTTTCACCTAATCTTAGCAGCTCTGTTATTAAATGTGGGGAGCACTTCCCAGAAAAATTAAAGACAAGCCCCAGGATTTAATAAACTCCATGTAGGCACTGTGTAGAGCCTACATGGAATGTATCCATGTACATGGCTACAGTTACCCCGCGGCAGCACACCATGCTTATTAATGATGGTGCTTTGCCGAGGGAGAGTATAAGGATGTATTTTTGCATATTTGCACTGACTCAGTGCAACAATGCCAAGCTGTGCTCACGTATAGACAGCTGATATCTGCCAAACATTTAAAAATAGAAACCGGATGTTAATTATCATAATTCTTTCTTTTTTTATTTGAAATACTTTTGTATGTTTTCTGTCTTTTTAATTGGTTTGAGTGGTGCTGTGCGTCTCAGAGCTGAGCAGTGCTCATATATACGCAGCTGACAAGTTGCTAGACATCTAAAAGTAGAAACTGGATGTAATTTTTGTGTGGGTCTATTTAAGCACGTTTGCACGGTGCGCTGCGGTGCTTAATGCTAATAGGTAGCCCAGTAGTCTGTGAAAGGTATACAAGGTTTCATAATATCAAAGTAGCTAAATGGGTAGAGATGCAGCCTAATGTTTAGTAGGTCCTGGGTTTGAGTCTGTAGCAGTGATAAGATTTCTATAATTTTATTTATTGTATATGTTCAATTTTAAAAACAAATTTGTGAAATATGGTGCTGCTGCATTGATTAAACATGCTAATAACTACTTTTGCGTGATGTTAAGCTGAGCTAAACTCCTGGTTGTGTGAGATTTCATACTGCTTAGCTGCACTTTGCTGGTTTGCGTGATGCTAAGCAACACGGCACTTTTTTTTAATGTTGCTCAGTGATGTGCAAGAGCAGGAAAACAGCCTATATTGGGCACGGTAGGTGGGAGTTCTGCAACAGTCTTTGGAGTCTGATCAACTGGTGATATGGCAGGTGGTGCTGGTGAAGGTGCGTGCTTTCAGGCACAGAGATCGGGTGTTAGGAGTCCGGGGTCTCTGTTGGGCTCCTGGTAAAAAAGATCATGAACCCAGGCTGCTGCAGGGTGGTTTCCAGGGCTCTGAGTATAAGACGGAGGCCTGGGACCAGTTGGCCAGGGAACTCATCAGTGTTACTGGTATCCCCCCCCCCCCACAGGTGAGCAGTGTAACCTGAAGAGAAAAGGGGGGAACCTTGGACACCTGGGTCCAAGAAGCTAGAGCTGGGAATGCCCTACAAATATGCAAGTATGTTTTCCTCTGTTTTACCAATATGAAGCTGTGTCTGCAAAACTGGTATGCATAGTGGTGTGCTTCTCTCCCAACAGCTGCAGGTGCGAGGGTTTACAATGTTGAGTCCCATGCCCGGGAGCTTGGCCAGGATGCACCGTGAGTGTGTTATGTGCGGATTTCTTATGCTAACTTTAGTGTAATAAGCAAGAAAGTAAAGCATTCATTTACTGCAATAAAGTGTACATCATCACGACTGTAGAGCAGTAAACGGGCAAGTACAATTGTAGTGCAACAAATGAGTAATTACAGCTGTAATGCAATAAACAATACCAGTAACAGTAAGGAAAATGGTGTACAGGATTGTGTTGTCATAACCATTACAGTAGAGCTGTATGCATTACTTGTGTATGGTAAGGTTGCAGTCAAGTGTAACACTGTAATAACTGTAGAATATAAGTAATGGCCTGCAAACTATTGTTTAACTCTTAGTACTGTCCAAGGCTGTCTCCAGGCCAGTATCGGTCACGTAATGCTCTCTGTTCCTCCTACTTCAGGTAATAAAGGTATATGGCTGAGGTAGCCCAGTCTATGGGCAGATATGTGGACTTCACTGATATTTGTCTGCAGTACCAATAAAGTGTTCAGCAGCATTCCGACAGAAATCTGTTTAATGCATTATGGCCGTATTCCATACTTCTGGCATGCGAAGTGAATTTAGTTACATAATGCTGTCTTTTTCTCCCACTCCAGGAACAAAAGGTATATGGTGAGGTAGCCCATGTTATGAACAGATAGGATTGTGGTAACATTTACCTTTCGCAGGCACTTATCAGCAATACCAATAAAAGTGTTAAGCAGCATAGTTGATTCCTAAAGAGGTTTAGGTTCATACTAGGCTATCTGCCCTAGGGCATTTATAAGCTTAGCCAGAGTGTGTTTGGCTTTCGCCACCCATTTTAAATTAATTTTGCTATGCCCTTTTTCGAGGTTAGTATACTGTGCCTCTGTCTAACAGTGACACAGAAGTGATACCCGGGTTAAACCTACGATCTCCCATCCACTCATCAAGATTCCTCTTGAAGAGAGTCAGTGAGGGACTCTGCCTAACATGGACTGGGATTTTATTCCAGAGTGAAGGGAGCCTCTGAGTTATGAATCTGTCCCTCCAGCATGTCCTATTTATCTCAGTGATGAGGTTCAAGTCTCTCAAGTGCTTAGCTGGATGGAATTTGGATTTTCTGAGGTGCAGCATGTCCATTAATTCCGGGTTGGACATGGCTTTATATGTCAGGCACAGCCTCTGAGCAGGCGGTATGCCACTGAGTAGAGCTGGAGTTTCTTTAACCGGGCAGCATATGGCATCTGTTTGAGCCCTATGATCCTCTTGGTGAGGTACTTCTGGGGTCTTTCCAGTTGCTGCAGGTGTCTGGTGAGGTACATCCCAAAAGGGGCATTGTACTCAATTATGGGCCTGATGAGGGATGAGCAAAGAGGCACGATGACCTCCCCTGATCTAGATGTGAATCCCTTCATTATTAGGTGGGCTATATAAAATGTTTTTCTAACCACTTTGGCCACGTGGTTGTCAAATGAGAGATTGCTATCAACTTGGGTCCCTAATTACTTCTTCTGTACTTAATGGATTACCACCTATGTGGTAATTTGTGGGCACTTTGTTTTTGCCAAAGGGGATGACTATACACTTTTTGGCATTTAGCTTGAGGCCATGGCTCTGGCACCAGTTGTCTGTTTCTATGAGGCCCTTTTGGAGGATCGATTATGGCACCCAGTTTGCAGTCATCTGCGAACTTAGTCAGCCATAGTCCTTCCGTGTTGGCCTGTACCTCCAAGAAATATATACCGAACAAGAGAGGTCCCAGGACTGAGCCTTGTGGGATGCCACTTGTAATTGGTTTGGAGTCTGACATGACTCCAGCAATTCTAACCATGTGGGTTCTGTCCTTGAGCCAGTTTGCAACCCATCTAGTGACATATGGGTTTATATTTAAGCTGGTGAGCTTATCTATAATGCCCAAGTGGGGTATTGTATCGAAGGCTTTTGTGAGGTCCAGGTAGGCTGTGTGGACCACCTTCCCCTCATCAATGGCCTTGGTGACTGTTTCAAAGAAATAGACCAGGTTTAAGAGGCAGGATCTGCCCTTAACAAAGCCGAGCTGGGTAGGATCCAGTGTCTGTAGGTCCCCAATATCTTTGAGGTCCATGATGATCCTTTCCATAGCTTTGCAGACCAAGCTAGTCAGGCTTATGGGGTGATAGTTTCCAGGATCCGTTGAGGCACCACCTTTGTGGAGAGGGACCACTGTTGCTGTACGCCACTCTTTGGGTACATATCCTGTAGTAAGGCTGAGATTGAACAGTAGTTTTATGTTTGGGTTTAGCTCTTCTTGGAGTTCATGTAGGACGGAGCCAGGGACACCGTCTGGTCCCATTGATGCTGTGTTTTTTTGCTTTGGAGAGGGCAGCTCTTACCTGAGCATCCGAGATGTCAGGGGTGCAGCACTCTGCTGGGATAAATATTTGCCCTTTTTGGGGGGGGGGCGAGTTTGCCAACATCCTAGCTGACAGGTTCAGCGCAATGTCTGTGGGTTCGGTGTATTTTTTTGTAATTTTGGACTAATTCTGAGCATATCTGGGAATTCCCACCCAGATTCCTAACATAACTAAAAAAAGCCTTGTGATTATCCTTGGTGTCCTGTGCAATTTTTCTCTTGAAGCTGGCCTTAGACTACTTTGAGTGCCCGTAGATTTTTTGCCAATACTGATCAGAGATGCCTTCCCTTTTTGGGATTTTGCTCTATCATGTAGTAGCTTCCTCCTCCTATTGTATAGTTTGTTTATGGCTGGGGTCCACCAGACAGGATGTCTGCCTTTGGAGGATTGGGTCTTGGTTTTATTTGCGATTGCATGATCCATGCATTCCTGAAGGTGTTCATAGAATAGGTTTATAAAGGATTCTGCGGTCTGAGCCGTATTTTCCACAGGCCCGGGGGCTTTGAAGGATTCCACCTCGGTTTTGAGGAGTGTGAAATTTGCTTTAGAGAAGTTTTTCACTGTGGTTTTCAGGGCAGGGGTGGAGTCGGGATGTGAATATTCAGTGAGATTAGTTTATGGTCTGATCTTACCAGTGAGGGATACACTTCTGGTCTGGAGCGTAGAGTCCCCATGTTGGTGATCAGGTCCAGTATGTTTTTCCCTCTTGTGGGAGTGGTAACAAGTTGTTCCATAGCATTTGAGTTTATAAATTCTAGGAACCTTTGGGCTAGGGTGTTGGAGCTAGAGTAATGCTTCCAGTCTATGTTGGGGTAGTTGAAGTCGCCCAATATAATGGTGTTTGGAGAGGCCCTCATATTTTCCAGTATTCTCAGAAAGGCCGAGTGGGGTTCCTGGGTTTGGGAGGGTGGTCTGTAGCAGGCTATAAACTGGAAGGCAGTTTTACCTACTGTTAGTTGCACATGGATAGTCTCTGATGCTTCGTGCTGTGCCACCAACCTGGAGGTGTGGGCATCTTTGACAAATATTGATACTCCCCCCTCCTTTTGTGGTATGGTCCAAGTTTTGGGGCTGAAAAGCATGGTATGTGGTATAACCTGGTAGTGCTGGGGTGCTCTCAGGAGCCTTGAAACAGGTTTCTGTTACTGTACTGATATCTATGTTCTCCATGCTAAGGAGAGTTTCGAGTGCGTGCATCTTGAAGTTTAGACTTCTGGCATTGAGTAGCATTACTTTTAGTTTCTTATCCCTTGTGATACCTATGGAGGTGGGTTTGTCTTTTGAGCCTTGCCTAAAAAAGGCACTATGGGGGTAGCAAGAGCCTTAAGCCCAGGGGTGACAGGTGCAAGCCGTCCCTAGCGAAGTATCGTGGCTTGTTGAGCATGTCTTCCCAGGCTGACAGGCATTGGATCCCCTTTGAATGACACCAATACTTAAGCCAATTGTTGAAATTGATCATCTTGTCTTCATATTGTGACATCATTCTTGGTGAGGGTAAGATGCCACTCGAGGTCAGGGTCATACCAGCCTGGGCTACATGCTCAAGAGAGCTCCTCTATGTCTCTTCATGTAGTCGAGGGAGGTATGTCTCTGGTCATTCACCCCAGCATGGACAATGACTGAGTCATATTTGTACTTGCCTTAGAGTGACCTGAGTGTTTGTGTTATGTGGCGGATCCTAGCGCCTGACAGGCAGCTCACCGTGACGTTCTGCTTGTTTAACCTGGTGAGCGGGACGTCAGTGTGCCTGATGAGTCACCTATTACAAGTGTATCAGGTGTGTTGTTAGCCTTAAGGGCTGTGACTGTTCAGCACACTGGCTTTGTGAGCTATTTGTTGCACATGTATTGTTTTGGGGTAGCGGTTGCTTGGGTGTCTGCTTTGGAGGTCTCTGCTGCTTAGGCAGATTTTTATTTAGAGCGTCCGAGTATGTTTTTGTGTGTTTGGTTTGCTGTTGTGATTGGTCTATTTGAGACTGGAATTGTATTGAGTGTAGTTTCCTTCTCCTTCTGACTGGTTTTGCCGGTACTGAGTTGAGAGAGCTTAGCCTCCAGTATGGCTATATGGTTGCATCTTTCAACATGTGTTGGAATTTGTTGGGAGGAGGAGAGGTTGTCTGTGTACATGAGGCAGTTGTAACATTGCCTCAAGATTCCCAGTTGCACCAGCTGGACCGGAGAGGAGATTGACCTTTGGACATGCTAGAATAGTATTGGGAATTCCTTTATAATTGATAAAAAGGGGCCAATGGGGAATGAGGTACTCACGGGGAGTTTGTGAGGGTGTAGTGCTTTTAATATTTTAGTGCTGACTTATAATTGCTTTAGTGAGCAAGTGCCAGGTAACTTAAATGCAAAAACGGCAAACAGTAACTTTCAAGTGAAACAAGGCAATAAGTACAGTAAGCAATGCAGATATCACTAGGGATCCACAGAAGCACTGAAAAGCCGCATTTTAGGTGGAATTAGCGTTTCAGGGAAATAAGCCGCGTACAAATAAAGCTACAGCAAACAAGGTGTACCAATTTCAGTAAGAAACAGTTCAAATATGCAGGCACTATAAGCCTTTAACCAGATATTCCCAGCTCAGAAGGGCAGAGTCCAGCCTCTCCTCCCACAAGAGTGCAGACTACGAACCTTCTTAATGTAAAATAACTGGCCTGAAGCCCAAGTGCTTAAACCAGCACTAATACACTTTTTTAGAATAACAGACACTGAGCCCTCAATCAGCAGTTCACAACTTAGAAGGATGTAAGTTACCTGTCCTGCCACCACAGTGCAGGCCACAAACCTTCGTAATGTAAAACAACTGGGCTGAAGCCCAAGTGCTTAAACTAAAAGGCTTGGAATGAGTTACACCAATCAGTAATAAATACAATTGAGTACTTTTAAGATGATGCAAAAGCAAAATAAAGTAGGAAGAACACAAACACAGTAAAAGCAGATTTTTTTTTTGGAGTGAGCAAATGAGATGGGCCCAGGAGTTGCAGGACAGAAACAAATCCAAATGCAGGCCTTCAAATCAGAAAGTTGAGAGAGATGGAAGACTGCCCAAATGGCCAATAACTATAAATTCTGGGCCAGAACCACTCCCTATGTGGTAGACAGGTTACCTAGTGCTTACCACTCCCACTGATAAGCTTCCCTCCAACACAGAAAGGCTTGGGGGCGCAGAAGCTTACAAATAGCCCTGGATCCAGCAAATCTCTATCTAGAACACTAATTACAGGAAAGGTAGGAAACAGGCTTACAATTTTCTTTTTCAGAAAAGTAGCAAAAACAATTCACATGCAGTGCAAGCTGGCACACTTTAGTATGTAGCAATATTAGTCCACACACATTTTGAAAAAAAATGTAATTAAATTAAAAAGGACTAAAAGCAAGTGCAGAAAGGATTTATTAGGTAGAATGCAGTAAAGAGATGGGACTGGGGGAGTGTCCTAGATGAAATCTACAGTGGGGCGGGCTGTAAAAGCCACCAAATTTAAACTACTACCAGAACAGCGAGGGGGGGGGGGGGTTCAACAGAGATGTGAGGAATCAGAGTGCAAATTATAAAACCCAAAAAATATATACTGGTATTTGTATATTTGCAGAACACTAAGACAATAGATATCTAAGCAACAATTTAGCTCTATAATACAGAAAAATATACTCAGCTCTGTATATTTGCAGATAGTCTTGTAAGGCTGTTCCACTTTAAATGCAGACTGCTGCTATTAACAGTTCAAATTAAGGGAACCTTGAGTTAACAACACACAAGCAATAAAAACCACAATGGGGTGGGGAAGAAGGTTTCAACAGTGATTTGTTTCAGTAAATGCAGTATGGCCGTATGCCATGCATGTTCATAGGTGTATACAAGGGTTAATGGCCCTGCAGCTTTTATAAGCCTAGCCCAAAGAAGTGCCCTGGCAACGTGCTGCCCAATGTTGGTTCCTAGTGCCTCTATCAAGTAGAGCTATGGGAGCGATCCCCGGGGTGAACTTAATTTCCCATCCACTTATCAAGATTCCTCTTGAAGAGGGCCACTGAAGTGCTGTGCTTGACATGTATGGGAAGTCTGTTCCAAGAGCATGAGCAGTCTCTGGGTTATGAGCCTTTCCCTCCAGCATGTTCTGTTGATTGTAGTAATGAGGTTGAGGTCTCTGGAGCATGTGGTGTGGAGGAATTGGGATTTCTTTAGCTGTAGCATTTCTAACAGAGCTGGGTCAGACATGGCTTTGTAAGTCAAGCAGAGATTGCCTCTTGGATGATATAAGACATAATAGCTGGACTTGAGTGTCTATGTAGGACATGTGTTTAAGGCCTAAGATCCTCTTTGCGAGGTACTTTTGTGGCCTTGCCAGCTTGGCATGTCTAGTGAGGTACATGCCAAATGGGGCATTATACTCTGGCTTAATGAGTGAAGAGTAGAGAGAGATGACTTCTTTCTTCCCTTATGCAAAACCCTTGGTAATGAGATGTGCCCCACAGAAGGACTTTCTGACCACAGTGACAATGTGGGCGAAGGAGAGGTTGCTGTCAACCTGTGTCCCCAGATCTCTTATAATGCCTTCAGTGGGCTCCCATTGTTGTGGTAATTAGTGGGTTCTACTGTCAGTGCATTTAAGTATAGCACTGTAATAGCTCTAGAATGCAAAACAAATTCAGTCACATGATGTTTTTCTCCCACTCCAGGAACAAATGGTATATGGTTGAGGTAGCCCATGTTAAAAGTAGATATTGTGCTAACATTTCAGGCAGTTATCAGCAATACCATTAAAGTTGTATTTTTTTGCAGGTGCCACCCACAGCTATTGGGTTCTATTCCCATGCCTGCCAGCTGAGGCATGACAGATGTCTAGTTTATGTACTGTACACAAACATGCCTCTCAAATGTCATGATTTCATGTAACGTATTTAAAACTGTCTAATCCATCTTTAAAAATTGGAATGCAATGTGTTACCAAATCTGCTTACAGAACACCTTGGTAGTTATAGAAGTCCACATTGTGAAAGTGTTGTTTACCTGCATTTGTTATTGCTTGGCCCATACTGACGCATGGTAACAGCTTGAGCGGTGTGTATGCGTTACATCAGCTGTAGGAGAATTGTACTCAGAACTGACGCTACACACCTATTGAGTATTTAGTATCAGGGTTTTCAGGGATGTAGTCTGGATTGTCAGTAATGGATTGTTTCTGTCTCCCCCAACCCTTATTTTCATTTATTTATTATTATGATTTAATATTAACATATGCCGTTCAACTATATTTTTGCAAAACATGATGTAATATTGTTATTCACTATTAAAATACTTTGTTGCCCTTATGGTTTACTTCTTACTGGCATGTTGTTACCAGACTGATTGTTACACGTAGTATACATTAAAATGTAATTGCTTGAATTAAAATGATCCATTCTGTTAATGCTAACAGTGGTTTGGTTATTACTAACATAACTTATTGCTATATCTCATTCACCACAGCACATCATGGTAGGCCACCTCTGGCTGATCTGCCTACCTTGCTTCAACCAGCTATGGCACCGGCTCCCAGCACATCTGGGACCCTCGGCAGCGGTGCCTCCTCTGCTGCCCCTGTACTAACTGCAGTATCTGGTATTGGTGCCCCACAGGATTGGGCCTGGCCTCTTGCTGGGAGCGGTGTTGTCACCCAGGATGAGCTGTCTATATTGGTGCGCAGAATAGTCTACTGTGAGTTTGACTGCCGCCTATGCCAGATTGAGGGCATGCAGGCTGACCTGGCAGGGCAGCCTCACCCTGTTGCCCAGCCTCAAACACTGCTGCCCTTGGGGCAGTGAAGGAATTGTGCTGACAGTCCCATGGGTGGGGATGTGAGTCACGTTGCTGCTGCCTGGAGGTACATGGGACTTGGATTCCACAACACCATTCCTGTCCAGGGTGTTCACCCCCCTTGTGTCACACACCACCTCTGTCTGCAAATGCATCCTCACCTATCCAGTTTACTTCCCCCACACATACCTATGTCTCTTCCCCCAACATTCCACTCACCTTAAAAAATGGGCACCTGTCCCAAAAAAAATATCGTTCCATACATAGTTCTCCATTTTGCACGTGCCCACTGCACACGTGTAATTTGGTCCAGTTGGTGTGACAGTGCAGTGATGTTGTCCTCGCCCTTCTCTCGGGTTGAGATTGCAAAGTCATGGACAAATTCTGTTAAAGTGCACAGTTCATGCAGTTTCGCTAAGCTCAGCTGAATAGAGCTATATTGACTTTGTGTTTTTTATACTTGTAATACAAACACCTGTCCTGTATTTTGAACCCAAGACCATTGTTTAAAACATATGCATTAAAAAAACATAATTGCCAGTTACAGTCGGTGTGTTACAATGGGGCTGCATGTCGTGCAAACTTGATTAAAATGTCTAAAGTCTTTTGTCTTTTCCTGGTTAGGGGTTGCCACAGCAGAACTCTGGTCCGCTCATGATTGGCAGTGGATTTTTACAGTGCTGAGTTGCCAGCCTGATGTCCAACCTTCAACGAAGGCATGCCCATTCACGCTTGCACCTACTTGCATGTCTTTAGTGTCACTTGATTAAAATGTAATTAAATTAAAAGATTAAAAATGGGGGTATACGTTGGACTCTGGTGCAGTAGTACACCACTAGAAAGCCATAATAATGGATAGCAGGTATATGTGCCATTCAGCAACATGTAGAAAGACATCTGTTAAGGCATTAATGGCAAAATACATTTTCAACTGGGACACTGGTGCGCACATACATCCATATAAAGCCATACACATACTGATGGATGTAGGAAATGTATGTCACAGCCTATATGTATAGACATATGTGTTGCAAATACACCTGCTGCGGCTGTGACTTAGTATCTCAGTCTGTTAATTGCCTTGCAAACAGTACATTTTGACACGCACAATCTTGGGTTCAAATCCACTGGTGTGTAGAAGTGAATTTACAGTATTGTAAGGCAGCAATTAATGACTGAGTCATGCACTCTCTCCACACAATGCATTTCAAATGACGTCTGCTTTTCATTGATGGGAAGTCACAGGCCTGCAGGTATGAACACACTTCACATATCCCTATAGCAAAACTGTATGTGCATAAAGTGTCTTGTCATGCATTAATTTGCATTCACGCAGAATGTCAACGGAGGGACTGCCACTAATCTCATGGTGTACCACACCATCCTTCCAAAGTCACTATGTAGATTATCACAGTTGACACACATTGGAAATTCCTGCTTCTAACAAGGCCTGCCCTCATACATGCTGCAAATTACTAACAGACTATAAGACATGGCCTGACAGTTGCCCACATGGTGGACATGACATTGTATCCCATCTTATGCAAGGACAGATCAACCATGTTGCCTAACATACTTGTTTTAAACACTTGCCTTATTTGGAGTGGAAAGGGTAGCCTCACTCTGCCTCTACAACAAGGCTGACACAGCTTCCACAATTAATCCTGTAGGTGGTTGTCCTCCAAAGTGTTCACAGTCCCTGCCTTTGTCTGTCTCCAGCAGCAGCCTGTATCACACACCTCTCTATGGTAAGGTTTCTGCTACAGACCTGCTCTCCGTGATGATGTAGTCTCCTCAGAGTTTCATAGGTAGGTACTAGGCTATCGGCCCAAGGGCCTAAGTAAGCCTAGCCAGGAAGGTTCCCTGGCTTATGCCACCCAAGAATATTATTTTCCTGTCCTCCTGTCGAGCAGAGGTACAGAAGTGATCATCGGGGTGTATTTCCTATCCAATCAAGATTTTTCTTGAGTGCTACTGAGGAGCTTTGCTTGACATACATGGGTAGCTTGTTCCAGAGTATGGGAAGTCTCTGGGATAGGAATCTATCCCTCCAGCATGTCCTGTTTATTGTGGTGACAAGGTTTAGGTTCTTAGAGAGTGTAGCTCAGAAGGATTGGGATTTCTTTAGGTGTAGCATGTTCAACAGCTCTGGGTTTGATATAGCTTTATATGTTAGGCAGTGATCACCTCGGAGTAGAAGATAATGCTATGGAGTAAAGCTGGAGTTTTTTGAGATGGTCAGTGTAGGGCATCTGTTTGAGGCCAGTAATCCTCTTTTTGTGAGGTACTTCTGTGGCCTTTTCAGCTGCTGCAGATGTCTTGTGAGGTACATTCCAAAAGGGGCGTTGTACTCTGTAATGGGTCTGAGTGTCGAGTAGAGGGGAACAATGACCTTTTTTGTTTTCCCCCTGGATGAGAACCCTTTTATGATGAGGTAGGCCACATAGAAGGATTTCCTGACTACTGTGGCAATGTGATTATCGGAGAGACTGCTATCCACCTGGGTCCCAAGGTCTCTTATCACACATTCAGCATTAAGTAGACTGCCGCCTATGTGGTAGTTCATGGGTACAGAGTTTTTACCAAAGGGGATGACTATGCACTTTGTTATTGAGCTTGAGGCCATGGCTCTGACACCGGGCATCTGTCTCAGTGAGTCCTTTCTATAGGATGTACACATCATTTGGGGACTCTACAATGACTCCTAGTTTGCAGTCATCTGTGAACCTCGTTAGCCGAATGCCTTCTGTATTAGCCTGTACTTCAGAGAAGTAGATACCAAACAGGAGAGGTCCAAGGACTGACCCCTGTGGTACTCTACTTGTCACTGGTTTGAAGTCTGATTTGGAGTCTGCAACTTTTGCAGTGTGGGTCCTGTCAATGAGCCAGTTGGCAATCCATCTTGTGACGTAGGGATTTATATGTAGTTTAGCTATAATTCCAAAAGCCTTGGTGAGGTCAAGATAGGCTGTGTGAACCACCTTATCCTTGTCTACGGCTTTGGTGACTGCCTCAAAGATCTCTAATGTCCAGCACAACATATCATAAAGGGGCCCTAATCTACATGAAGGCCTTGTATATTGTACAGTGTTTGTATGTCATTGGCTGATGATGGTGCAAATCAGCTGTGTTAGCTGCAATTAGTATTTCAGGCCCACAGAATGGTTTAGAGGCAATCAACTGCTGATGAGAAGCATGTTTAAAAGGCAAGCAGCTGGCTGTGGAGAACTAGCCTGTATGAGACTTTTCTTATATAGAGCATGCCTTTGTGAAAACTTTACTGACTCTCATATCAACAGGGACTATTGGACTCCATCAGGTATGTTAACTGATTTTGTGTACAACAGGATGCAGATAGGTGAGTAGACATACGGAGAATAGGGAATACGACATTAGGCCTCTTGTGGACCTGTGATAATGACCTGTCCTTAATCTCCTGCTGTCTTACACCTACACAGGATGTGCAATACATAAAGGGTGCATTGTCTGTTGTCATTGTGGCACACTGGTCTCATTTGACTGTCCCTTTTATAGTGGTTGTATCATGTGGCACTGTTTCTATGATGTATCATTTGGGGGGAGGGGGTTGTCCGTAGAGGACACACACCACAGTAGACTTGAGTGATGGGTGTATGATTATACTGCAGTACCTGTTATGGCACACATGGGAATACCTGACTATTGCTACTGTCTCAGTTGTATCCACGCACTTAGTATGTTTGAACACTGTGGAATTACATGTGTGAGCAAGCAGTGGATAGTGTCAGCTGTTTTGTCCTTGCTTTATCTCTACATATGTATTTATTTTACATTTGTTGACCGGGATAGTCCGACTGGATATATTTTTTGCGGAGGCCTGGGGAGAAAAGCTCCAAGATAATAATACACATTGAACATTTAGTAAATGCTGGTTTCAAGCAGTTTAGTCATAAGCAATACCAGCATTTAGCACATATAGTACTAACTTATTATAAAACACTTTACAAAACATAACATCATTTTGAAAATTATATATATATGTAACATTGCATTCAGGTTTAAGACACATTGAGGAGCAGTTATACAATTGACCCTTCCTGAAATGGTGTGGTAGAAAAAAGAAGTAGTTGAAGGTAAGTCGCCTAAGTAATAGAGCGGTCACTAGTCTGGGTTAGTGCAAGGACATAACCAATGAGTTTTGAAGTATTTCTTGAGTTTCTCAAGTTAGTGAGGGTTCTAGGGTCAAGTCAGCTGGAGTCTGTTCTATGTTTTTTCAACAGAGTTGGCAAACAGAGAGTCTCCAGCTAAGTACTGGATTTGTATGTTTGAACTAGGAGTCTAGTGGATGATCCCAGTGGCCGGGTGCTGATAATAATTTTTAGTGCAGGTGTATTTTCTGGTTGGTAAAGGACTTTATGTGCCACTATTAGCTGGTTGAACTGCAGTAGGCTAGGCAGTTCAAGCCATCCTAGGTGATTTAGGTTGTGACAGTGGTGTGTCCGGTAGGCTGTGCCAGAAGCAAGTCTGTGGTTATAGCAGGGTGGTAGTTTATTAAGATTTGTTTTAAGTTGGAGAATAGAGGTGAGACATAGAGAAGAGCTGATAGTAGATGGGAACGGGCATTTGCAGTTATAGCAAGTGGGGGTAAGGAAAGGTTTGATTCTGTAAAGAGCGCCAAGTTTTTTTAATGGTTTTGATAGTTTGATATGTGCATCAAACTTCAGGTTATCATCAACTATGACACCCAGTAATTTAGTTTGGGCTTTTGTGGAGATGATAGTGCCATTGTTAGCGGTACATAGTGTACTTTCGCGTATGTGATCCTGTAATTTGTTCCTCTTTTGTTGTCTTTCAGGAATCATGTATCGTAGATGCCATGCACCCTTTTCTGATGTGGAAAATGAAATTATACTAAAAAGACTAAGGCAATGTCATCACATCCTACTGTCCAGGGGGAGGCAAAACAGGGAACAGCGGGCTGCATTGTGGGGAGACCTTGTCCATGATGTGAATGACACGGGCCATCAGGACAGGACAATATGAGCAGGTTCGACACTGTGCAGTGGACATTCAGTGCTGCACAATGAAGTGAAGCAGATGTAATCAGGGATTGTGTCATCACTGGTGGAGGGCCTGAAGCAGAACAACCACTCATGACCACTGAGGAATTCCTGGTGAACCTAGGCACACAAGACAGCTCCTATGCATCCATCACACCATACATTGTGGAGTTGGGTGCCATAGTTTCCACAGCAGAAGAATGTGCAGTTAGGTTTACTGTGATCAGCATTGTAATACTGCAGCAGTCAGTGGGTTAGACTGTACATACTTTACGTGGGTGTTCGGTCTTAGTTCTTTTGGGGGTTTACCTCAGTTGTACACTCATACTCAGAATGTGACCAGTACAACAAGTAACACGGTAGGTACTGTAAATGTGAGATATATATGGAGGTATTGCCTTGTGCTGCAACATGTGTTGGTAGTGACATTACCTCACCCTCAACTTTTCACAGGTCCATCAAGTATTGGCCAAAGCCGTGGTCCTGCTCCTGGTAAGTGTGACACTGTTTTGTTAAGGAACATTTATGTTCTATTAAAGTTAAGGAGCCAAATAATGCTGTATTTAAACCTAATGTTCTGTATAAACAGGGTAGAATGCTTTTTTTTTTCCCATTCTGGAACAGGTACATAAGGATCTTGGGTGGGTAATAACAGGAGTGTAGTTGAACAAATAGAAACATTTTGGCAGTGACAGTTAAAAGATGAGCCTTCTGGTTTAAAAGAGGCATTTACTCAAATGCCTTTTAAAAAAAATCAAATAGTTGAAAGGATATTAAATTAGGCAGTGAAACAAGTATTTCAATGTATTTGTTAAGGTGGGTGTACTGGGTTTTTTGTTATCAAGTATATTGTTATATTTCTTAACCAGTAAAATTTACCTTTTAATTATGTTTTTACTTGATTTATTTGAAGTGATTGTTGTAAAGGTCTTGAATTGAATGTGTATTTTGTTCTCCACTTTCACCTAAAATAGACTTCCACAGAAGAAATAATTTGACTGTTAATCTAGTTGGGCTTTGTTGTTGGGAGTATTGGTGGGTTTTTCATACACAATAGTGCAGGTATTCATGTACCGCTTATTTCTTATCACAGGTGACTGGGGGGGTTGGTCTCTGTCTTTTGCTCATCTCTTTGGATTCTGATGGTGGCCACAATGAGAGACAGGTGTGGTGTTGGCTGAATCTGCCCCAGAGTTAGACGTCGTCCTTCTGCCTCCATTGTCACCTCACTCAGTCAATGTGTTCACACATGTCCAGTCCTCGGAGGCCACAGATATTGGACAGTCAGAGGGTGGGGACATTGAACTGGAAAGTGTGGCAGCTGTGGCTCCAGTGAGTATAGACACTGGCCATAGCTAGAGAACTGGCAAGGTCCCATACAGGCAGATTGACAGGGGTGCTTGTAGGAGGTCTGCTGTCCATCCACCACCTGTTACCTCATGGTTCACTCTGTGCATATTTCGGACCATCATGGAGCACAGGCACGTTCTGAACGAAACACCAGCTGTATGCTTCGGTTATGGATGCAGCACAGTCTGACATCCATGACTACCTCCATCGCATTGGGGACACCTTGGATCTCTACATTGATGTAGTAGACAAACGGTTGGTTGACAGTGTCAGTCTTGGGCCGCACATTGTGCTGGAACATGTGGTTGGAGTTTAGCATCTAACTCATGGATGTAGGGCAGCAATCCCATCTGCTGAGAGTCCATGTAGCCATTTACAATCACGCTCCTTAGTGGCAGTCCAACACTACAGAATGGAGTGCTGTCCACACCACAATGTGGTAGGACATGGACTCATGATCCTCAGCATTCCCGGGTGGGGGGGGCACAGTCCCAGCAGACAGTCAGTCAGGTACTAGCACCACTTCTGACCGTGAGCATGGAAGTGCCAGTGCAACTCCTGGCAGAGCCAGTTCCTGTGTTAGGGGCTGGAGATTGTCAACTCTACATACCTCCCAACCGTCCTGAATTATTCAGTTTTTACAGAGTTTTGGGTCCAAATAATGGGGTGCCATGATTCCCGAGGGGCACCCCTTCATTTCCGATTTTTTTTTTTTCCACATTAGGTTTTTGCGCTGTTTCAGCTGACATCATCACATGCGCAATTACATCAGCGCCGTCTGTGCTACCAGCCTTTTGGAATTGAGCTCAAGGGCTGACATGCACGCATTTCTGGCTGGGTGCTCAAGGGCTGTTCAAATGCGGGAACAGTTATTGTCTGATCCAGAGTTTTGATTCATGCCTGTGGATATAGTGTTATATTTAAGAAAGACAAACTGGTAGGATGTTTTGGATATCATGGCTGGCTGAAGGTAAGGTGTGTGTGTGTGAGAAAATGTTCCTATTGTAATACACCTGGTGGCTAGAGGTACTCGGGCTCAAACCCTGTACATTGGGTATAGGGTAAAAAGTGCCTAATGTCCTTAGCCACCACCACTTGTGAATTTCTGCCATATTTTTTAACTGTTCCTCATACAAATCTATGTTTTTCAGGATTTTTGTGATAAATCACTGAAGGTTGAAGTCATTAAATAATGACAAGCATTTGAATTTCAGACTTCATATTCTTCAGAAAATAAATGGTAACAAAACCTTTTATTCTAGCAAGTTTTTAAGTTTTTAAGATTAGGTTTGAAATTTGTCCCTATTTTGGGGCTGTATTCCTGTATTGGTTTTGTCCTGTTTTTTGTGCTAAGAGGTTGAAAACTATGATGGAGAAGTGAGAACTGAATTCACAAAATGATAGGGATACTGAAACTTAAATGGCTATCTTTCAAGAAACAAACTGCTGATTTGGCATAGTGGTATGTTGCTCTGACTGTAGTGCACAGGGTCCTGGGTTCAAGACTTGCTAGTGAAAAGCATGGTGGTTACGTTTTATTCTAGCAACTTCAAAATTATACAAGCAAAGATTAAAATGTGTCCCTTGCCTTTTGCCCCCCCCCAAAAAAAAAAAAACGAAATTGAAAATAAGTGCAATAAGTCTATGGCTTACACTACTGTCATATATATATATATATATATATATATATATATATATATATATATATATATATGTATATATATATTTGTGTCTCTGTGGTAGTAGACTTTTATGATGGAAATGTTCTGATTTGGGCAGTTTTGTTATTGGTTCATGCATTTTGTTTCATTGCCTACTGGAATAAATTTAAAATGTGCTGTAACAAGGGTGCTGTATTATACAAGGAATATAAATTAACGAAGTCAGGAATGTGTATCCAAGAACACCTGTATGTTTCTTGTTTTGTGTGCAAGGGGCCAATGATTTGAAAACCGCCCCAAGGTAATCTTTATCCACCACTGGCCAGATGCATTTTCTTTGGATGTGGTGTGGGTTTCAGTGTTGTTTTAATGAATGTGTGTTTCAAGGGCAGGCAAGTTTTAATGCCAAGTCTATTTTCATTGTGAGACAGTATTGCTTTGCTTAGCAGATGTCTATTAGTGTTTGTGCTGTAAAGTGTAAAAATTAAATCCGAATAATCATTGTAGAAATAAAGCAGTATGTGCACATTAGTGTTTATGGTAAATGGGACATTGGAATGGCTACAAGGGAGACTCTGGTGCCATATTTTGGTTGTCTGTTCTTCAGTTTGTGTTTGAAAGTTGGTATCCCACAATTCCATTGGAGTGGATGGGGGTTACATAATGATGTATGCAAATTTTATGTTAAACAGCATACAGATTTGGTACCTATTTTTCATGGGCCTTGTCCAGATTTTTGATGTTTGCAGGTTGAGAGTTATGCAACTCTACCATGTATGGTCCAACATTCACATAGTAGGTGTAGCACTGAGCTTGACTGTGTACACACACACACACACCCACTGTCAAATGCAAGTCACTTACAGACACACAAGACACCTTTCCATGGTCCATCTTACCTGCTTCCCTTCCTGACTCAAACCTATACTGTCAACCATTTGGGTCAGCCTAGGCCTCCTGTACCCCCATTCAACACCTTGTGCAAGTGATACCCGTGCCATATCCCTGTCATCTTCACCATCGATGCAGGGAAATGAAGCTGCCCAGGGTGACTTTATTAAACATGTACTTGTGTAATGCAGTGTTGTTAATGACGTACTGTATGCTGGCATTTGTCAGGAGTATGCCATACTTTTGTGTACCTCATGATGATGTAGTGGCTGTATAATTGCATGATGACAGCTGTCACAGATGTTTGTTTCTGTTTCAGGGATCTGTTGGGATAATTTGTCGATACACAGTGGCAATGAAGTAGCACAGGATGGCATGTTAGCACAGCAGAAATGTCTTCAGCAGGGTACAGCACTATAAGTGCATGGCTCCATATGTGTATAACAGGCTAATGAGGACAGTGGCAGCATTCAGCATACTCTTGTATCCCTAATCTGTGAACAGGTCTACTACCTTTGATAAGTGTTACTAGGGTTTGGGAACTCGCACATCTACAAGCTGTGGTGATGGAGATGACCCATCTACAGATATCCTGTGTCTAGTACAAACATTTTCCCTGACACCAGTTATGATTGTCATGCTCTGCATGCCGTTGTGGTAATCTGTTTTTTTCACATGCATGGGGGACCTGTTTCATGTAGGGTGTACTGTCTGTTGCACACTTGTCTCTCCAGCATGTACTGTGCATACCACAGTGATGATGTAGGCGTGTAGAACAGGTGATGTGTTAGTCCTGTCATGGATACACCACCTCCCTATATGGAGCCATAACATCCCCTCCAAAGCATGTAAGAAATAGACCACACATGTACGGTCATGACACGGACTTCATAGGACATGTTGTCTCCACTGTGTATTGGTGTGTACCATGGAGCCTGTGTGGCTGCTACAGTTGTACGATATGCCTGTGTAGTGACATAGCAAGGGTACCATTGCAAACAACGATAGATGTGATGACTGCCCCAGTCAGTATAGCAGTGACAGTCTGGGATTTACATCCTAAACCTGTTATAGGTTGTACAAAAGTGAATGCATCCCCACATCCTACTAACCAGTGAAAGTCAAAAGCTACATTACTCTGTGTCCTTAACTCCATGTGTAATGGCTCAACTGTGTGCGGGCACTACAGTATTTTTGCAGGGGTGGATGATTTCCACAGGGTAGCAGTTGGCATTTACTCTGTCAGTGGCTCAGAGAGCAACTGACTGTGGGTTAGGCTATCCTGGGTAACTGTTGGTTTTGTGTGGGATTCTGGGTAACTGTTGGTTTTGTGTGGGATTCTGTGACCGCTCCTAATATGCAATCACCTGCTAATGTTCTCAGAGGTCACTGACAGTGACTGTGACTGCAGAGAAGGTATAGGTAGATGGGGTACGCCAGTAAAGGAGGGTGATGAGCTCCACTGGTGACTGGCATCATTGCAGCATAGGTCTCCCAGTGCTGTCTTCCCAGAGTATGACTGTCGGACACTTGCCTATACACCAGCTGACATAACATTGTAAATGATGTACACAGTTTGCAAAAAGGCCTGCTGGCCTAATATTGTCATGCATCTTGTCAGACCATGGTTGGAGGAGGGAGTGAGACTTATGTCCGACGTCTATTGCATAGTGTAACTGTCAATGGGCTCTGCCGGTTACATTTGGTAGGCATGATCTGGCCTTGAGCAAAAGTAACAGTGTTTGCTCCAGTGTCAGTAGATGTATGAGAGTGTTGGTGCTCGTATCCATGCTAACTCCTATCATGGCATTTCAAGCGACATTACTCTGAGATCTGGAAACTCTGCTTGGCACTACATGCTAGTTGTCTTTTGTGCAAGTAAGTATTGTAGTTACTTCCAGCATGTTACAAGAAGGGTCATGCAAGGTGTCTGTACAGAGCACAGGCAAACATGTTATAGAAGTGTAATATGTATGCAGTGTGCTTGGTCGTGCTGTGGCTCACTTGCCCAAAGACTGGTCCAGGTCCTTACCTACAAAGCCATGCAGCAGTGTTGTGACATCCCCACATGTGGAATCTATGACGTGCATCATGTGTTTACCAATATGGGTGACCAGTGCAGCACCCCCCAATGTGAGCCCTCCCTGGTGGGATCTGGCCACAGATGTCTCCTTAGAAGTACCAGCACATATACCCCTTCTTGCAAACAATGCAGACACACGTCAAGAAAGCCATTAGCTCCTGTTAGATGGTTGACATAGCGTGACTGCACCTCCCCCTTCAGATGGGACAGGCAAGTATGCAGAGCTCTACACCCATGCAGTATGGCAGCAGCATTACAACTGCATGAACTCGGCTGTATGTGGCAGGATGGACAGAGCCTCATCTTGGCTCAGCAAACCTGACTGGTGGGCAACTGCCATTAGCAGTCTGCACAGTAACAGGTGAACAGTGTTGTGTGACATTTGGGATGGGGTGCCCCCTAACATATAGGCACTACCTCGTCGGCTAAAAGAAGCACAGTTTTGTTGTGATGTTGAGTAGACAATGTAAGTGACAAAAGTAGCCACCCATACAAAGAACCACAATGCACAGTGTTGTTACATGTGTGACCTCAAGGAAAGGCCCAGTTTGTTGGTGACCCATATTGATGGATCTGGACTCATACCTAACCTGTACACCAACACTGTCTGGTTCAACTGCTACACTTCCTTGTCCCCCATCAAGTGTGACACGTGATCTTCCTAAAGCCTGTCCCATAACTTCCATATTTACATAGCAGTTCATAACTGGCCTTTCATTGGAAGGTACACAGCACGTGCTGCACTTGCTAACATTCCAGGCTGCATCCCACATGTGCTCTGACAAGGATTACTAACACCATTGGGACACCCTTGCAATTATACCGACCTACTGTCTGCACACCAGCTTATTGGACAACAGCAACTGTTCTACCCTTCCACAGACTGACGTAACTATGCACTCCTTTGTCTGAGTATCCATATCCTGTATGGGCAATAATCATGGACCTGATCAGCACACGCGTGTGTTCTACACACAGTTTAGATGTATGACTGGGAGTATGACCGTTACATGTGGTGGACATTTCCGAGGCAATCACCAAGGACCTGAGTGAGGGTACATCAGTGCATGCAACCCACTAGACTCAGCCAAGCCATCTGACTATATCCCCCGCTCAGGCAGCATTTACAAAGCATCCACTTAGGCATCCATGATACTATCATTGTTGGGGTAACTAAGTGGCCCATTGCTGGCACATATCTGCGACATAGGGACAGCCACCTCCAGTAGCTGACCTGTCAGCAGCAGTAATCAACAGGGCATAGTCCTGGGTCCTCAACTGCTTGGAAATCCATTCAATCGCAATACACGTGACTACTGACTGTGGCTAACCATGTTGGCTGATGCTTGCAAATTGTGTGCACTCTTAGTCTCTGTAGTATGTCACTGTCCTGCACGAGGGTATTCCAAACACATGCCTGTTGATATAGTAATGGCCATAAACTCCATGCAAATATGTACATATGTACCTGGTAAGTAGCACATCAGTCGCAACATGTGATGTACATACTCGGGTGAACGAACTGGGCACACAGATTTACACCTAATTTGCCTCAGACCACTCTCTCTGGAGTGGTATGGCATAGTTGTGGCCACAGTCGCCTGTAGGTGACATGCTCATAACCTCCAAGTACTCTTCTCTCAGCATGCTACTGAGTGCAATGGCCATTTGGTGATGTACCTTTCCAAGCAGTACTGGCAATTGCACACAACAGTATGGTCCCTCACAAGGTCACTTCACATCTTCAGTATGTGTTCAGTGGGGATAGTCTGCAATGAGTGTCATTGTCACCTGTGGCATGTAGACTACTCCTAGGTGATCTGTACCTTGCATACGGGGCAGTTTGTGACCCTACTTCATAGTATATGCTGCCTATCTATAGGAGGCATACTTGATGGATAACTTATCGTAACAACATTAACCTTGTATGTGACACTGGTACAACATGCTTGTGGGAGAGATTTGTCTAGCAGACTTAAAAACACACCATTGAAACAGAACCCTGCCTAATGGCACACAGAGCACCTCAGTGCACTTCACCGCATCATCTGTATGATTGGCTGGGTGAGTGTTATCTCGACACAGGCCATCTGCCTGTGTCCCTGTTGAAGTGAGGCAATATGTGCTTATCCTGTAACTACGACTATAAAGATGTCTATGATTGTGAGGGCTGTATGGCCATTATGCCAGAGAAGTTCAAACATCCTGTGGTTCCCTTACATGATGTAACCTGCTCTAATAGGCTTTCGCACAAATATGGTTACATTGAGGCTAGCACCACTTCCTATCACTGCGTACAGGACACGCCAAGGCAGACACTTGGTACAAGTTGGCTGTATGTAGGTGAGAACACTTACTATGTAATGGTACACACTACAGATCACAGGGCGTGATGCACGCAACACACCTCATGTTTGTTAGTACCATCACCTCAGGACATACTATGCTTGATGATAGCAGGCCTTGTGGTGGTCAGTCCTTTGGGGAAGGGGGGGGTGACATCACACACTACAAATAAAATACTGCAAACCCCTACCTGTTTCTATGTTACCAATATGATCATATTTATGCCATTGGGACATGTGCACCAGGTAGCCTGGTGTGAAATTAGAACCCCTACCTACCTATCTAGTTCTCTTCACAGTACTTATTACACATGCTACAGGTTGTCTGTTGTATATGTGATTGCAGGCACAGTATGTGTGCATTACACAAACCAGGCTTGTGTTGAACAGCATCTGTAGTCTGCAGTGTAATATTGCTTTGTACTGTTATCTGCATCAAGTATCCTAGCAGTAGGATAACCGTTATTATCCTAGCTACAGTGGATATAAAAAGTTTACGCACCCCTGTTAAAATGCCAGGTTTTTGTGATATAAAAAAATGAGACCACAGTAAATAATTTCAAAACTTTTCCCACCTTTAATGAGACCTATAACCTGTACAATTCCAAATGAAAAACAAAAAACGTACAATAAGTTGGTTGCATACGTGTGCGCACTCAGTACTTTGAAGCACCTTTTGATTTAATTACAGCATTCAGTCTTCTTGGGTAGGAGTCTTATCAGCATGGCACATCTTGACTTGGCAATATTTGCCCACTCTTCCTTGCAAAAGCAGTCCAAATCTGTCAGATTGCGAGGGCATCTCTTGTGCACAGCCCTCTCCAGGTCACCCTACAGATTTTCTATTGGATTTAGGTTAGGGCTCTGGTTGGGCCATTCCAAAACTTACATTTTTTTTTTCTGGTGAAGCCATTCTTTTCTTGATTTGGACGTATGCATGGGGTCATTGTCGTATTGAAAGGTGAAATTCCTCTTTATTATGTACCTTTTGGAATTGTGGCCAAAAAGTTCAACCTTTGTCTCCTCAGACCATAACACCTTTTCCCCACATGCTTTTGGGAGACTTGATGTATTGTTTTGCAAATTTTAGTTGGGCTTGGATGTTTTTCTGTGTAAGAAAAGGCTTTATTCTTGCAACCCTACCCCATAGCCCAGACATACGGAGAATATGGGAGATTGTAGTATGCAACCAATACTTGTCAGAAATTCATGCTGCTCTTTCAGTGTTGCTGTACATCTCTTAGCAGCCTCCCCGACCAGTTTTCGTTTTGTCTTTTCATCAGTTTTGGAGGGATGTCCAGTTCTTTGCAACATCACTGTTGTCCCATATTTTCTCCACTTTTTGATGACTGTCTTAACTGTGTTCCATGGTATATCCAGTCCTGTGGAAAATTTTTTGTAACCTTCTCCTGACGATACTTTCAGAAATGAGATCCCTTTGATATAAATAAAACCGCAAACCAGGAAAATACAAAAAACGAAAGGATCCAAGTGCAGTAACAAAATAATCCACTGGCCACAGGACAAACTAGAGTTTAATTAAGCGCTTTTCGTCCGCTTAAATAAGCAGACTTCTTCAGACAATACAATACCATAGCACAAAACTTATATAGTTACTACACAACTCATTAACAGTCAATTAGCCAATCAATCTATTAATTACATATAAAATTTAAAGACATAAACAGAATATGACTTAAAATCACAATAAAATAAGGCTCACCATAAGTTAAAACTGACCACTCTAAACTAACATATACTAAACAATAAATATTTGTTTAATATATAGACAACCAATGTTAAGATGTTAATAAGTGAGTAAATATGTAAAAAAAAAAAAAATATATATATATATATATATATATATATATATATATATATATATATATAAATACATAATGTAAAAAGGAAGTGGTGACAAACAGCACTAACCTATCAAGGCTGATAACCTATCTTGACAGGTTTCTCAATTTTAATAGGCTGCTAATAGAGCAGCCCTCATTCAATCCGCGTAGTACATAAGCATTAAGCCTAATCTGCCATCTTAATTCTGACCCCTCCAGGAATAAATGAAATGGGGCTCCTCTCTTATTTTCAGAAATCTGATCGATCACTAAAAATTTAAAAAAAATGGTCGTTGTACATAGTAATGTGCTTGGCAAGGGCATTATCTTGTTTTTCCTTGCTAATGGCGTATTGATGTTCATAGAATCGCTCGCGTAATCTACGCTCAGTCTTTCCCACATAAAATCCTGCACATTTTTGACATTGAGCTAAATATACAACCATTCTAGAATTGCAGGTACATCTACAACACAATTCAAATCTTTGGTTGTTAACAATGAATCGATTAGATTCATAGATGGTTTTACACTGGTTGCAGTTTTGGCATTTATACATCTCAGGTGTCCGTGTGGGGATACAGTCAGGTTGTTCTAGCAGGGTTTTCAAGTTTTTGCCTCTTAAAAGTGAGTTCTGGTCTGCTGCCCACTTTCCCAAACACAACATGATTACCACGGAAAACATTCCAGTTCTTAGTAATAATATCCAAAATAAGGTGGCAGTTAACATGATATGTTAAAATTAACCTGGCATTAGTGTTAGAGTTGTGGGAAAAGGGTTCACCATACCTAGCTATCTCAAATGCATCAGAATTAGTGTGCTCATCATTTAAATCAGTCCTAAGTATAGGCTGGTATGTCCCGTTCCGTCTCTTATTAGTTACCTCACTAACTAAACTTTCAAGAAGTGATCAGGGGTACCCTCTATGTAGGAACATACTGACTAATAGCTTACACTCATTATAAAAATCTTCTTCAGTACTCACCATGCGAGCTGCTCTAACCAGCTGCCCCTTGACTACTGACCTTTTCTGGAAGTTCGGGTGGCAGCTGCTAAAATGTAAAAAAGAACTGGAATGGGTAGGCTTTCTGTAAATACTAGCTACATATTTATTCAGCTCTGCATTTTTAACTAACCATATATCCAGATATGCAATGGCATTCTCGCTGAAATTGGAAGTAAAAGACAAAAAGTCTGTGGAGGAGTTAAAAAAGTCCAATATCAATTTACTGTCTAATTCACCTCCCTCTAGCAAAATAAAAATATCATCAAGGTACCTTGTATAGTACCTAATTTTCTGCATAAGTGCATGATTGTTCAACACATACTCCTTTTCCCAATACGACATAACCATATTGGCTAAACTAGCCCCACAGGGTGAACCCATGGCGACCCCTATTTTTTGTAGATAGAAATAGTTGTTGAATAAAATCAAGTCCAATAATTCCATGACTAATGAAATTTCGGCTACAGGGGTGCCTTTGTTCTTAAGGGTAAACCCCACCCATTCAATAGCTAAATGTAGGGGAATGCAGGTATATAAGTCTTTGACATCTATTGTCAAAAAGTTATATTTTTTGTCATATGTCAATTCACCTATTTTTTCCAGGAAGGACCATGAATCTTTACAGATTTGTTCTTCCTGTTTCAGATATTTCTGTAAAATAGAATCTACTAGTTTAGCGCAAGAGTAAGTAGGGGATCCCCCCCCCCCCAGTGGACGCATAGGGGGATTAAAGAGGTCCTTATGTATTTTTGGCATCCCAAAAAGACAAGGGAACCTGGGGAATAGTGTGGTAAGGTACTTGTACTGATCTTGGTCTAATCGACCTTCAAAAAACATTTCATCTAAACTGTTTTTAATGTTATAATAGGCTTTGTTTATTTCAGATCTAGAACTTAAAATGTAGGCATCGTTGTTAAGTAAAGCCAGCATTCGGTCAAAATAATCAACCTTGTCAAACACCACGACTCCCCCTCCTTTGTCCGGTTTACAAATACGTAGACTATGCGCTTTAACAAAGTCTAGTAGTTCCAATTCTTCCCTACATTTAGCAGTGCTACTATTAGACAAGTGCATGTTCTTCTGTCTTAAGTCTAGTTCGCACATGTTTTCAAACAACTGAATTGTGGGGTGCAATGGAGGGTTAAAGGTAATAGGTACCCTGATTGAGTTATTAGTGTTGTTAATGTTAGAGTTGTCACCAAACAACAAGTTAAAGTTAAGCTTATGTGTAAACATTTTGATGTCAATAATAGTCCCTAGTAGATCAAAATTATGTTGGGGTACATAAGTTTGCCCTTTAGAAAGAAAGTCTGCCAAATCACTTGGAATCGGAACAGAGGAAAAATTATAAATGTTAAAATCTCCTATTTGGTTAGTAGTAATAACTGGTTTCACAACTTCACTAGCCGGGTCAGTGTTGGGGGTATCAACCACAGGAACAACAAGATTCCCAGAACATAAATAATCAATGAATTGAATATTACTGTCAGCATTAGCAACAATACTCCCATCATAAGAGTCTTCTAAGGGAGGGCTAAAATTGCTGACAGGAATGAGATTTACAGTCTCTGTTGGTTCAGTCTCTGGAAATTTCCTTTGTTCAGCTGCTGGTAGTTGTTGCATTGCTTTGGAATAGCCCCCAAATGGTTGACATTGTGAAAAACCTGCTGTTGGCCAGTATGCGCAGATGAAGTTACTTTATTGGCCTGTTGCCTCCGGTTTTGCAACCTCTCACTTCTCCTTACAACATGTTCGGTTTGGGAATCTACAACAAAAGAGTCCAAACCTCTAATACTAGTAGTTGGAATATCACTGACGTGATTCTGATTTCCGTCATCGGCAACAATATGATCATTAGTGTTACCATAAGAAGAGTGTTGCCAAGTTTGTGATGGTGCAGGAGACGGATAGGCTACCCCTTGCTCGTAGGCTCTACAGTCCCGGTCCAGTTTTTGACCTTATTCAATTTAAGTTTATTCAAGTATTGGTCAATGCTACTAAAGCATCGACTATAGTCGTATTTATACCTATTGAATTCATCATGCGCTTTGATAGTAGTATCTAACTCAGTTATTTCAGTGGTTAGCTGGCCCACCCAGATAGAATAATGTTTAATCATCAAAGTCAGCAAGTCAAACCCTTGCTGGTCAAATAACATTAAAAGTTCATTATGAAAATCTGAGTTTGGAACCAGACTTGTTGGGTACTGGTAGTGCCTTAAGCCTTTAGGTATAACTTTACACTCAAGGCATTCTTTAAAATAAGATATTTCAAGTTGTAATTTTTTGAGTTTTACAAGCAGTTTGTCAAATAGTTTAAGTTTAGCAGCAATATCCATAGAATTGTTTACCTCTTGACATCCTGCTTGATTAGACTTCCGTCTACTAGTAACAGCATCTCCGTTTCTAGTAAGCACAAAGCCTTCCGATAACCAGTTCCCAAGTACAGGTAATCCATTTAGGTGATTAGGCTCAAAATGGTCGTTAGAGTGTCCTTTTTGTTGGGAAACCACTAGGTTACGCTGAGTATCACCACCTAGTGCTGTCGCTGGTTGAATAATGGCTGTTTCCACCCGGTCATTGGAATTGGAAATGCTGTTCACTACAGGTTCCATATGTGTGTTAACATTACTGCCCGAAGGAAGCGAAACACTCCCTTCTTTACGCATATTCAGTAGAGACGACGGTGCATTAACGTCACGCAGTAGTGGATCATCACCTGGCATTAAGTTAGCTAGAGTGGTTCTCGAATTACCAGACAAAGGCGGGAACAAATTTTTCATGTCCTGTTGCTGAGTGTCCAATTTATCTATCCTCGCACAAAGCGAGTCCATTCTTTTGAACAACGAATCGAACAAACTGTCCTGTTCAGCCATGGAAGTAGTAGCTGGTGCTGCCGAAGCACTATTGCAGCTCCTGAGTAATACAGGTGTAGTATTAGGAGAAAAACCTTCACTGCTAGCGGATCCAGCCGCCATAAACCACTGATATAAATAAAACCGCAAACCAGGAAAATACAAAAAACGAAAGGATCCAAGTGCAGTAACAAAATAATCCACTGGCCACAGGGCAAACTAGAGTTTAATTAAGCGCTTTTCGTCCGCTTAAATAAGCAGACTTCTTCAGACAATACAATACCATAGCACAAAACTTATATAGTTACTACACAACTCATTAACAGTCAATTAGCCAATCAAAGACATAAACAGAATATGACTTAAAATCACAATAAAATAAGGCTCACCAGAAGTTAAAACTGACCACTCTAAACTAACATATACTAAACAATAAATATTTGTTTAATATATAGACAACCAATGTTAAGATGTTAATAAGTGAGTAAATATGTAAAAAAAAATATATATATATATACATATATATATATATATATATATATATATATATATATATATATATATATATATATATACATATATATATATATAGTGTAAAAAGGAAGTGGTGACAAACAGCACTAACCTATCAAGGCTGATAACTTATCTTGACAGGTTTCTCAATTTTGATAGGCTGCTAATAGTGCAGCCCTCATTCAATCCGGGTAGTACATAAGCATTCATGGTCCTTCCTGGAAAAAATAGGCGAATTGACATATGACAAAAAATATAACTTTTTGACAATAGATGTCAAAGACTTATATACCTGCATTCCCCTACATTTAGCTATTGAATGGGTGGGGTTTACCCTTACGAACAAAGGCGCCCCTGTAGCCGAAATTTCATTAGTCATGGAATTATTGGACTTGATTTTATTCAACAACTATTTCATGCTGGGTGAGAATTTCTATCTACAAAAAATAGGGGTCGCCATGGGTTCACCCTGTGGGGCTAGTTTAGCCAATATGGTTATGTTGTATTGGGAAAAGGAGTATGTGTTGAACAATCATGCACTTATGCAGAAAATTAGGTACTATACAAGGTACCTTGATGATATTTTTATTTTGCTAGAGGGAGGTGAATTAGTTAGTAAATTGATATTGGACTTTTTTAACTCCTCCACAGACTTTTTGTCTTTTACTTCCAATTTCAGCGAGAATGCCATTGCATATCTGGATATATGGTTAGTTAAAAATGTAGAGCTGAATAAATATGTAGCTAGTATTTACAGAAAGCCTACCCATTCCAATTTTTTTTTACATTTTAGCAGCTGCCACCTGAACTTCCAGAAAAGGTCAGTAGTCAAGGGGCAGCTGGTTAGAGCAGCTCGCATGGTGAGTACTGAAGATTTTTATAATGAGTGTAAGGTATTAGTCAGTATGTTCCTACATTGAGGGTACCCCCGATCACTTCTTGAAGGTTTAGTTAGTGAGGTAACTAATAAGAGACTGAATGGGACATACCAGCCTATACTTAGGACTGATTTAAATGGGGAGCACACTAATTCTGATGCATTTGAGATAGCTAGGTATGGTGAACCCCTTTCCCACAACTCTAACACTAATGCCTGGTTAATTTTAACATATCATGTTAACTGCCACCTTATTTTGGATATTATTACTAAGAGCTGGAATGTTTTCCGTGGTAATCATGTTGTGTTTGGGAAAGTGGGCAGCAGACCAGAACTCACTTTTAGAAAGAGGCAAAAACTTGAAAACCCTGCTAGAACAACCTGACTGTATCCCCACACGGACACCTGGGATGTATAAATGCCAAAATTGCAACTAGTGTAAACACATCTATGAATCTAATCGATTCATTGTTAACAACCAAAGATTTGAATTGCGTTGTAGATGTACCTGCAATTCTAGAATGGTTGTATATTTAGCTCAATGTCAAAAATGTGCAGGATTTTATGTGGGAAAGACTGAGCGTAGATTACGCGAGCGAATTTATGAACATCAATACGCCATTAGCAAGGAAAAACAAGATAATGCCCTTGCCAAGCACATTACTATGTACAACGACCATTTCTTTAAATTTTTAGTGATCGATCAGATTTCTGAAAATAAGAGAGGAGCCCCATTACATTTATTCCTGGAGGGGTCAGAATTAAGATGGCAGATTAGGCTTAATGCTTATGTACTACGCGGATTGAATGAGGGCTGCTCTATTAGCAGCCTATTAAAATTGAGAAACCTGTCAAGATAAGTTATCAGCCTTGATAGGTTAGTGCTGTTTGTCACCACTTCCTTTTTACATTATGTATTTATATATATATATATATATATATATATATATATATTTTTTTTTTTTTACATATTTACTCACTTATTAACATCTTAACATTGGTTGTCTATATATTAAACAAATATTTATTGTTTAGTATATGTTAGTTTAGAGTGGTCAGTTTTAACTTATGGTGAGCCTTATTTTATTGTGATTTTAAGTCATATTCTGTTTATGTCTTTAAATTTTATATGTAATTAATAGATTGATTGGCTAATTGACTGTTAATGAGTTGTGTAGTAACTATATAAGTTTTGTGCTATGGTATTGTAAGATCCCTTTGATGCTTTGTAAGCTCTCTGCGAACCATGGCTTTTGTTGTAGCAGGCAACTGAGTACCTGTCAGGAAAATCCTAGTAGGGCAGCTGAACTTTATTTGGGGTTAATCAGAGTCTCTCTAATTGATGGCAGGTGTGTTCCCAAGAAGATTGAATGCTGTTATTAAATCAGAAGGTGCTTCAACAAAGTATTAGTTTAAGGGTATGCACACTTATGCAACCAGCTTATTGTACGTTTTTTATTTTTTTATATTTTTTCCCCTAACAGATTTGTTTTTCAGTTGAATTGTACAGGTTATAGGTCACATTAAAGGTGGGAAAAGTTTTGAAATGATTTATTGTAATCACATTTTTTTATGTCACAAATGCCTGGCATTTAACGGGTGTGTAAACCTTTTTTATATCCACTGTATGTTTGTACATTTACCAGTATGGTCATGTGTGTCTGCTTGCAGGAACAATGTGCCTTGTCCATGCTTGCGTTGACATTATACATTTACATAACCTGCTCACCTGCGTCTCTCTACGTGGTGACATCCAGTCGGCACAGGGGTCTGTGTAGGTAATTGGATTATGTACTGTTGCACCCTTAGTTTGGATCCTTTGAGTAACAGTTTGGATGTGGGATAGTGAAGATTTACTCACCATTATTAGGCTGTGTAGGACAATACAGACATCCCCACACACACTTATGTAATTAACAGGGATGCATAAATGTAACTGTGTGTTTGTATGATATGTAAATATGTGGGGAGAGTCTGTGTGTCAATATGATATATACGGATTATGTATAGTTATATATACTTGACATTACATAGTGATATACTATGTATGTGAAAGATAGTGAGAGACAGATATGTATACATGTATGTCGTATGTATAGACATATCTGTACATAACAGGTCAGTCTGATGACAGGATAACAAAATTGCCCTCATTTAACTGTTTGGGCATGCCCAGTGTGACTGTCCGTACTTATAAAATGACTGCAGGCCACACCTACCTGTACTCCAGTCCAGGTTTTTGTGTGTTACAGACTATACCTGTATACCTGTGTAGAAGATTCTATAGGAATGAGAAGTGTACTAATTGGTTCTCTGACAGAGTAGCTGATGCATGGAACAGACTACCAATTTACATTAAAGCAAGTACTAGTTTAGATATCTTTAAGAACAACTTGGACACTTATTATGGGAACAAGTGTGTTGGTATATTGGCAAGCTTTTGTATGTATACCTTTCAATTGTCCAGAGTTCTGACTCATAGTTTTCATCTGTTCCTCATAAAATTTGTGGTTTTGTGGCAAATCTCTTGGATGAACTTCGGATTGAAGTCACTAATTAGTGACATACATTTGAGTGTCTGACTTCAAATCCTTCAGAAAAATGTCTGGTGAAACAAACCATGTTATTTTAGCAACTGTTTATGAGAGCAGCTTTGAAAAGATTGCTTGCAGTAAGAAAGTTTGAGAGGTATTTTACAGACATTGACATCTGTCCTTATCTTTGCAGTACTGCACGTCATTGTCCACAGCTCTCCCCAGCTGTCTGCTGTACTTAATGTGATTGTGGTTTGTAATGTTACCACACACAGACTGACAGTCTATGAAAACACCAGTATAATACCTCACATGCAAAAGATGTGCCTACTTCCAGATTAGAAGCATCAACACCATCACTTCCTTAGTGCACTGAGCCACACAGGCTGCCTGACACAGTGGAGTCATTCATCACACAGTCAACAGCATAAATATGCACTTTGCTATTCCTGCATTACGTGTGACATACAATGTGTGATCGAGTTCTGTAACAGTCCTGAGATTGCCTGGTCTGCTGATATACCATTGCTGACTTACTGTTAAAGCAGTTGTATGGGAACACTACTGTGTGGGGGGTGGGGGAACAACAGCACACGATCTGGGATAGGCATTAGTTCAAAAAATCATGTGATCCCACTGTTTAACATCTCCCTTGACTGATGTAGTGCTTATTCTAACCATGAGGCCTAGACTATTAGGGGACACATACTATTGGACTGGGTACCTGTAGTCCCATGTGGATGTTACTTCTGTCCACATAGCCCACTTTGTTTCCTTGCATAAATGCAGTAGATCCGTGCATACAATACCATATTATAGCAAACCGTACTAGTAGTGTGCAGGTTAGAGACTTTCCTTGTGAATGCAGCAGTTGACAGGACTGTAGTTCAGGCCTGACTCTGTGTGATGCAAGCAGTACAAACCAATACATGGATAGGTACAGGTTGTGTGGGCTGTCTCTTGTGATCAACAATTTTACTGTATGTATGTGAGTAGGAGTAAGGTGTCAGTCACTAGGCCCCTAGGTTGTCTGAATGTGCTGTGCGCTGTCTGTTAGCCAAAGCCAGGGCATACTGGGTACGCCTATGTGTAACGACAGGGACATCATCAGAGGGTTCCTCCTCGGAGTCCTTCTGTGACTGTAGCTGTGGTGAAGTAGGCACTGGTGGGGGGTTGTGTATCCCAACCCTTTGCTGATCTTGCTGCAGCTGTTTACGCAGGATCATATTGTGTAGCATGGAACATATAAGCACAAGTGGCTGGAGGATACTGCACGGCTCCACCAGGTATATTGAGGCACCGAAACCGTGACTTCAGAACCCCAAACACATACTTTATAATGTTTCCAGTTTGTGCGTGTGCCTCATTATGCCATTCTTCAGTGAGTGTGTGTGCATTTCTGATGGATGTCATCATCTACAGTTCCAGTGTGTAGCCAGCATCCCTCGGTAAGTGGCTTTGTGATGTCCCCCCAGCAGACATCTGGTACAGCTGTGATGCATGCCAGATTTGGGAGTTGTGATAACTGCCAGAGCTGCCAACACACGCACTCATGGTAACCCCCTGGGCATTGCGCACGACCTGGCAGTTGATGGAGTCGTACCCCTTGTGGTTGACTTAGATTCTACCCTCCTCACTGGGTGGTAACTTGATGTGTACATGAGTGCAGTCTGTGCCACCCAGTACCTCAGGGTAGTGTGCTACATGGTAGAAGTTTTGCATGTTGCTGGCCCTCACTTCAGGGGTGAGGGGAAAATAAATGTGCTCACTAGCGTGCCATACAGGAACTGGTGGAGTACCCTGGAAGGAGATGCCTGTGAGACCCCCATCATGTCCCCATTTGGTCTTGGAAAGTACCTTTAGCTAGTATTCTAAGGGGTATACATACCTTTGTTTCCAGTAGGATGGGCTCCCTTCTTGGTCCTGGGTCTGAGATGAAGGGTGGCAGAGCTCAGTGAGTTCTTGTAGTATGTCCCTGTCCACCTTGTAGCGCTCTACAATCTCCAGTTCATGTAGCCCCTGGAAGGTTACCTTGGGCTTGAACACTTTTTTTTCTCCTCCTCTGTCTAGGCCTATTATCAGCAGCAGCATTGACTTCAGCATCTAGCACATACAGATGTAGCAGACCTTGCAGTAGCCCCTAGCATTCTGTCAGTTAAATTTTCCAAGTCTGTACTCCAGTGGTGCAAAGTATGGGGGAAAATCAGATTGTAGGGTGTATGCATACTTTGTAGTGTTCTGCTGTAGGTTTTACCTGAGTCATTGGCTACCTATGATGCATTCCACCTGCCTAGTATATCATTGACATAATTTAATGGCCCTAGTTTAAGTTAAAGAGAAGTCATAACTAATTTTTAGATAACATCAGCACTGTAGCGTGTGCTCAAATGCGCATCCCGTAGCTAAAGCTTAGCAGTCAGTGTACACCCCTCCTGACTTCCAAGCTCAGCATGACCGTGCACCACACAAGCACACTGAAGCACGTTCCCCTTAGCTAAACAAAGCTTAGAAGTGAGTGCACATCCCCCTTGTAAGGGTACAATCAGCACGTTGGCATGCTGTACAAACAGGCTGAAAAAAGCTTAGAAGTCATTGGACACAGTCAACATCAGGGGAGGCTATCTCCTCTGTAAATGGCCGCATGGTTCTTTGCATACATGAAGGGGATGGACACGATTGCCCCTTTGTGCTGTTCAGTAACTCCACCTCATTTACATAGGAATGCGTGGTCACAGCCTGGAAGCTACACACTTCAAAGTCCTACCAAGTTAGCAACAACACCAGTGCAGCGTTGCAGATGCTCCACGCAGGGTCCTGTAATACATTTCTGTCACATAGCATTTTGTTTTTTCCAAATATTTTTTTTTTAAATCATGTTTGCAGTGCTTCGAGCAAACGTGCTCAGATTGTTAAAATATAAATGTAATGTAACTTATTTTCTTTAATTTGTCAGACACACGGAGGATAGTTTTGCTCATATCTGTATATGGTATGCCATTTCTGTCCATCTGTCTACATTTTTGCAGCACCTTTTATCAGTTTATATTCCTGTACACAGCATTTTTCCGTGTACATTATGGACACTGACATGGGGTTGCAGAGCTGCCTGCTTGCTGGATCACTCTACCTGCCTATTTGCATGAGATTCACCTGCTTTTGAAATGATTTGCATGATACGGAAGTTTCTGTGTTGGTGTGCTTGTGCACTCCGCTCGGCAGCGTTTACTGTATCTAAAAATGTCCGCGGCCGTGTTAACAGAGTGGCACGATGCTTACAGAGAAAAAGAAAGTGTAGGCTTTATTAAATTCCCCCCAGGAAGAATTCTTTATACATTCATCCTCAACTTTTTGTTGTCCCTCCCTACAAAGTCCAAGGTAACTCCATCGGGACAGCTGAACTGTATGCTCCAGCAACAGTGGAACAAAGTTGCTGCTGAAAGAACAGTTGCAGATTAAAGAGATTGCTCTGTGATTTCATCCCTTCAACATCCAAATCCTTGTTAAAGGAGAGTGTATACCAGTCCCTATTTTGTGGCAGAAATCTGGACTTGAATGGATTAGCTGGAGTTGACTTCCAGGTATAAAACTTTCTCAGCCTGGGAAACTCCTGCTTGGCCAGCTACACCAGAAGTTCATCTTCATGCAGTGAAATTTTATCAGTGACATTGCACTGTGGTCTCCATCCCTGATCCCCATTGTCTGCTACTCAGATTTAGTCCTAGTGTACTTTACTCATACCTTGGTTCTCAATGAATCATGCGTCTTCTGCTCCTAATCCTTCGTCCCCACTGCGTAATAATCAGATAGTTAATCCCAGTGTAATTTACTCACACCTTTATCCTCAATGAATTGTGCATCTTTTGTACCCAGTAAATAAATGCATGACCTATCCCGATCATTTTTTAGAGTTTATAGGATATTTTTTTTATATATATTAGCTGGGGAATATTTTGGCAGAAGAAAAAGTACATTTTTGCTAGGTCTGCCCCACTGCTGTGCCTCTCTAATTTTATCCTGGTCTTCCCTATCCTTTACCCAGTGTTCTTTGAAGTCTTGTTTCTATTAGTGCCTTATTCATGCTGGTCTGTATTAGAACATCGAAGTTTCAAAACTTCGAATGTTCTAATAATCGAACCCTATTCAGCGAAAGCTGAAAACATCGAACATACAGAACAGCGAAATTTTCTCCTAGGGAAAAAATTTGCTGTTCCAAAACACATACCTACACACAACACAAGCACACCAAACAAGCAGCATTCCACACACATACACCTAAAATCTTACACCTAACCCTACACACACCACTAACTATCCACTTAAATTAACCCTAACGTCCGTCACGTCCACACAATCGCACACATACCTAACCTGCACCCTAACCCTAACTAACCTAACCCTCACTCAATCGCACACTTATCTAAACCCGACCCGTAACTTTCCACCACAGCGCTGAAAATACTGAAGCAACAGAAACGGACAACCAAATTCTTTCCCTAGGAAAACATTTTGGTTTTCTGTTGCTTCGATATTTTCAGCTTTCACTGATTAGGGTTCGATATTAGAACATTCAAAGTTTTGAAACTTCGATGTTCTAATATAGATCCATTCCTGCCTATGCGGAGGACCTTGTGGCTCCCATCAGTATGGTATAGATGCTACCTCTCTGCCACATGATAAATTTTGCAAAAGACGTTCAGGAAATAAAATATGTTTCTACAGCCTTATGACCCACCAAAGACTTTTTTTTTTTAGGAATAACTTTAGTTCAAGTGTCAAGATCAAAATAATTCCATGCAGTACAGTTCAGCAGAGTATCTCCTTCATTGCAAAGAATGCACGTACGTGAGAGACTAAGTAATCAATGTCTTGTCTCAAAAACAAGAAACTTCATTATTTTATATTCTTATTGCTTATAGGCAGAAAATGTTATCTGTTAAACTATATAGCCACTGACCAATTATAACTGAATACTTTTGTATTAATCTTCTTACTAAGGTTCTGCAGACCTCTTATCTGTGCCTTTCCATATTAGGAACTTTCTACACTGGTAGTATTCATGTTGATGAGAAGTAGTTTAAGTAACAGCTTAAACTGTCAGAATCCATCTTCATCAAGCAAGATGTTCCAAAAAAGAGAGAACCTCCTGTATACACTGAACATATTTTCCTACTTCTACTTTCACGATCTCTCATTTGATCACTCTGGTCATAGCATTTTTAATGACTGGGCAATGGTAACAAGCCTTCAGTTGGGTAGATAGTTTTCCACACTTGCTTTTTTCTGGATGCTTTTTGATTAGCATTTTGCCCATGAATTAAATGATACTTAAAAGTAAAATAGTTATAAAAAATTTAAAATACTTCTTCCCTAACAGAAGTTAAATTAATCATACCCACTGCAAGTTTTTTTTTCCTCCTTTCATTAGATAGCTCTGCAACTTTCTATATTGTTTTTTTAGGTGACTACAAATGGCATTCTCATTATCCGGAATGAACTAGCAGCTCTGTTTGGATGAGTGTGTACATTCCAACCCTAGAAGCAAGGATATAGTTGAGTGCCATTCTGTTCTGCAGCACCAAATGCTTGTGGCAGTCATTTATTTATTGATTTTGTTGACCAGGAAAGCCTGACTGAGTCAGAAACACATTTTCAGCAGTGGCCGGGAGAGAAAAGCTCCAAACAAAGTACAGACATCTTGACAGTTTGAAGTTATGTATACACTGTACATTGTATAACAGAAAAAATAAAATTTAACTTTTAATATATTACTTCATATAGTTAGACATAAAACGGTAAATAGAATAACCGATTAAGATGGTCTGTCTAAACTAGAGGTACAGTTATATTTTTAAGAGAGTGTATTTAAGTTATAATTTATAGTTTTGCAGGATTTAGAGAGTGAAAGGTTTAAATGTAGGATTATTGAGATGGAGGGAATGTGATGGATAAGGATAGTGGGGTTAAGAGAAATAAGAGGGTAAGTATGTGAGTATGAGTTTAATAGTTTGACAAATAGAATCTGGGAGAGCGAAGAAATATGAAGATACTATGAAGTTAGGGTAAGAGAGTAGGAGATACCAGGTGGTGCGTTGGGTGAGCAAGTGGTTGGTGAGGAGCTGGCTGGAAGGAGGTAAAACAGTGGGAGGAATTTAGTTGAGATGAGAGTAGAGTACGTTAGTCATTAGAAGAGTAGCAAGGACACGTGTGAGTGTTAAAGTGATTTTGTAGAGTGAGTTTCAGAGTCTTAAAGGAGTCTGAGATAGTGGTATGTGAAGGTAGGGTATTCCATAGTTTTGCAATGGTAAAGGACTAGAGGCGTTGCCCAGCTTTTTTGTTAGGCTTATATACTTCTAGAAGCTGTTTATTAGTGGACTGGAGATTTCTGGACATGTTTTATAGTTGTAGGATTGGTTTTAAAGCTGGGCAACTGTCATGTGCGTATATTATTTTGTATGCTTGAGTTAGTTGTACTTATCTGAGATAGTGGGGGAAATCTTGTCAATTTAATTAATTGATAGTATAACAGCGGTGTCTGCGGTAAGATAAACCAGTCAGAAATTTAACTGTTTTGTAGTAGCATGGCTGCAGCTTGTTTTTCTGAGTTATGTGGAGGTTAGTGGGGGCAAGAGTGAGGGGAGCAAGAGAGTATTGGCGAGTTTTTTTTTTTTGGTGAGGCTGTCCATGAAATGCTTGCATCGGTAGAGTTTGCCAAGATTACTGTGTGTTTTTTTAATGGCATTTAGTATATGATTTTCAGAGGAGAGTTTATGGTCCGTGGTGATGCGCGATATTTTTGTATGAGTTACGATTTCTATTTCTGTGTTATTTTGTGAATATTTTTTAAAGTTCTGGAGAAGAGGTTTTGGTATAAATTATTAATAGTTTGGTCTTTTTGGGATTAAGTATTAACTGAGTATTGTTTAGCTAGGTTTCGATGGAGGTAAATGTATCTTGAGTTCTTTTTAGGAGATGTTGAAGGTTTTTGGAGGAGGAGATAATTGTGCAATTGTCTGCATATTGGATGAGTATGCTTTGGAGGGCGGCAGTGTGGAGTTTATTAATAAAAATGTTGAAAAGTAAGGGTCCAAGAATGGAACCTTGGGGGACTCCAGATTTGATTTCATGGTATTGTGAAAGATTAGTTTGCCATCAAACACGTTGCTGTCTATTGTAGTTAGCAGTAGTGGAGAGCATCCTAATGTAGACGATTGTTGCAATAATTTTTGATGTGATACTGTGTCAAAGGCCTTAGGTCCAGTAGGATTACAGAGGTTAGCTGGACAGAATGCAAGACTTTGTTAACAGTATCTGTGAATGATATAATTGCAGTGAATGTGCTGTGTGCTGGGCGAAAACCATGTTGGGTGGGAGTGATGAGATTGTTATCAGTAAGATGTTTCAATAATTGCATATGAATGCACTTTTGTAGTATTTTAGGTAATGGGGAGAGGTTAGAGATGGGTCGATAGTTTGTCAGTTACTTGGTACTTCCACCCTTATGTAGGGGTGTTTAAAATAGTTTTTTTCCAAAGTAGAAGGGCTTTTGATTCTGTGATAGATCTATTAATCAGTGTAGTTACAGGGTAGGCTATTGCATCTGCTGTGAGTTTTTTAGGTATTCAAAAAGAATATTGTCTGAGGAGAGGGAGCAAGGTTTTAGTTAAGAAGAAATTTATGTATTAGAGAGGTGGGAACAGGTTATAGAATGAAAATAGGTGTTACAGAGATAGCTATGGAGATGTTTTGGTTAAGAAGATTGTTAGTGCTGGTATTAATATTTAGTGTTTCAGATAGGAGTGGATTTAGTATAGAGGTGGAGTTAGTATTTCCAGGGAGATAGTTTATAAGTTTAAGTATATTTTCTATGAAGTGGGAGTTAAAGATGTTGGCTAATGCAGATGGATCTTTGTCAGGGGCTGGTAAAGTGTTTTGAGTGGACCCAGGAGTAAGGAGTAGAGGCAAATTTCTAGAATTCTTTGGGATTCTTGTTTTGGTTGTTTTTTGACAAAAGTAGATTTTTTATCAGCTATGATTAACTTTTTAGATTTATTATATAACTTTGTAGAAAAGTAGGTTGTTAAGAATTTATTCTTATGTCAGTTTTTCCAGGCTAGGTCTGTATTTAGCATTACTTGCTTTGTGGCTTTAGTAAGCCATGGTGCATAATTATTTTTTACTTTTTTGGTATGAAAAGGGGCTGTACTATTAATGGTATCTAAGAAAACTAAGAAGTGGTGAAGGGCATCATCCTGAGGTAAAGTTTTTAATGAGGACCAGTTGATTTATCAGCTATGATTAACTTTTTAGATTTATTATATAACTTTGTAGAAAAGTAGGTTGTTAAGAATTTATTCTTATGTCAGTTTTTCCAGGCTAGGTCTGTATTTAGCATTACTTGCTTTGTGGCTTTAGTAAGCCTTGGTGCATAATTATTTTTTACTTTTTTGGTATGAAAAGGGGCTGTACTATTAATGGTATCTAAGAAAACTAACAAGTGGTGAAGGGCATCATCCTGAGGTAAAGTTTTTAATGAGGACCAGTTGATTGCTTTAAAGATGTTATTGAATGTTTGTTTATTGAATTTTATTAGATTTGTTATAGTTTTGTTAGGTATGGACTTCAGTTTCTTGTGGGGGGTGTCTGTAGGTATAAGCTGATAAATGGTTACTTAGAATATTTGGGAGTGTATTAGAGTACTTGTGGGGCAAAGTGCCTTGGTTATTATTATTATTATGCATTCTGATGGGGGTAGTGTTGAGCTGTGTAAAGCCGTGAAGGTTAATACTATTGTCTGGGGAATCGGTGATGATTTGCCAATTGATATTTAGGTCTCCCATAATAATGGTTTCATTGCTCATATTTGTGGTGGTCCAGGAAAGGAAATTTTCTAGAGTTGGAATGTTTTGGCCAGGGGGAATACGGATTACTGCAAAGCATATTTGTTTACCGGTATTTAGTTGCAAGGTTGTAAAGAGAATTTCTGCATTCGCAAAAGATGGGACTGGTTTTAATAGGCGAGAGAGATGTCATAGGTGTTGCGGTAGATTCGTGCTACACCACCTACTACTTTTGTGTGTTCTGTCTTAGGATATTGTATCCTGGAGGAACTATTTCAGTATCTTGAGCAGCATGGTCAGAGGTATGACCTGAATGGATGTTTTTACAGGTGAATGTGTTAGGGAGTGTTTTAGGCATGTGAGTTGGGTAAGTAAAGTTAATGAGATGACACGAGATAACACTGCAGTAGTGTAGTATATATGAAGAAACATAATGTTATTTGATAGAATATATTTGTTGATAATGGAAGAAGTGAGAGTAGAAAGAGGGGAGGGGGAGTTAAGATAGGTGAGGTTATAATCCAAAGGAGGCTATAATTGTAGGAGTAAAACTCTTAAGGGGACTTGGGTGCATAAAGAGTGGCAATTACTATAGTGAAGATGTTAAAGGTACAAGTTAAGAAGTTAGTATCCTGATTAGATGTTGATGGGGTGAGGAGTTATGGTGAGTATAAATGTAATTGTATGGGGGTGGGGTGGGTGTGGGGGTAGGGGAGTGGAGTGAGCCCAAGCATAGTGAGGGCAAAATGGAGCAGGGTGGAAATACACGAGGCTGACAATATAAAAAGAAAAACAATCAGTTGTTGAGCGCTGTCTGAGGGCAGTACCACTGCATTAAGTAAGAATCACTTGCAAGCTTAGTTTGATTTTGTTAAGAAAAGTAAGAGATTTAATTTAGTTACTGTAAAAGATGTTGGCTGTGCACTTCATGTACTACAGTCATTTTTGTTTTGTATTGAATCATTTCAAAGTTGTATTAAGGGAGGGGAGAAGCATACAGTGTGGTGATTTGAGTCAGTGTGCACGCCACTGCTCCACTTGAAACAAATGCAGTTATAAAATAAAACTAAGCAACATCTAAAAGAGAGATTTACATATAACAGTAGCTGGACATATGAACCGCACAGTAGGACACTTGCTTGCCTTGGGAATGCTTGTGAATGGATCACAAGGTAGAAGCTCTCTGGGGATGGGAGTACTATCTCTTATCCGAGTGCAGGGCAACTGTTCCTTTTTTCACAGGACTGTCTTTTAAATTTGGCAATTGTGCCCTTCTAGCAGCCAGACCTTGATGCATGTATCTTAATCTTCAGTTGTAGTCTGATTTAACATTTCTTAATAGTTTAGGCAATTTTCTCAACACCCAGATTTGACTTCACTGCCCAATAAGTGGGCAGGATTCTTGTTCCTGAAGTAACACTGTCACCCAGTCCCATGTGTGCTAGTCCCTTTAAATGCAGTCTTTTCTACAGTGTGATAGCAAACTCAAGAAGCGTCCATTTTTCAGACTGGATTTTTAGTTTCCTTTCGTTCTCTCTTTCATCAAATGTTGTGAAGCTTTCCACTAGGTAAAATCTCTGTTGAACAGCTGGAAATACGCAATCTATATAGCAACATCTTGACTAGTAACTGTGGATAAGCTTGATCTCCTCATATTTAATAAAAACTAGTCTAGTGCTGTGATACCCAACCACCCTGTTCCATCATATATTTTTCCAGTGAAATTTCAGTTACTCCATCTGACATAGTGTCCTATTGTAACATAACAGGTATGTTCCTTTTTACAGTTATTGGTAATTGAAATTGAACCAGTCTAAAGGGGTATGACCATGCAAAGAATTATGCCTATCTTTTTAATTTCTGGTTAAAAAGATTTTGTGAAATTCTTCTCCTGTTTCTGCCTCAGTTGTTGGTACTGGAAGTAATGGAATACCCCTATCGTGCAACACCTAACAGTTACTGATACTCATTTTGTATATATGTTTACAATGCAGCAGAGAAAATGGTAAACTTTAGTCTGGTGTTCTCTGCTCAGTCTTAAACTTCCATCTCTGATTTTTGTAATGCATTTCGGTGGTAAATGTTCAGTACTTGTAGTTTCAGTAGCTTGTAATAAAAGTGCAGCAAAATGATACATACCACAGCAGAAAGTCCAATTATACGTCCATATGAATATTGAGCAGGCCAGGGCTGGAGAGGGTTTTTGAAGAATTACAAAAACAGATGATAAATTGTCTTTTGGTTCCCAAACAAACTCTATCCTGAAGTTTGAGCCAGTTGTAGTTCCATAAGTTCACCTGAATTATTGCCCAGATCTTGGGCTGACTTCCCATCATTGTCCATTGTAGATGATGATGTTGAATCATTAATCCTCACTTCTTATTGCACATTTGATAACATCATTGACCTTGAGAAATATCATTAAGCCTTGCTTCCAATTATGATGAATTTGCTGAATCCTTAAGCCTCACTTCCAGATACGTTGCCCCTCTCCCCTTTTTTGGTGCAGGATGCGATGGGCTCATTAAAGAAAGGAATGATGTCGATGGCATCTTGTCAGTATCCATCACTAGTAAGGGCTTTTTTGAGGTGTGACACGTGAATTCAAGTTGGTGATCCTTTACATCAGATGGCAATAGTGGTTACAAGTAAAAACAGGAAGGGTTCTTTTCATCTTGTAAAGTGAACATAATATAATATTCTGTGTGCTTGTTATTCTCCTGCATCCAAAATTCCACTCTCTCCTTATTTTTTGACCCCCCCCCTGCTTCACCATCCCCTTCCAGTTTGAATTATAATAGTCTGTTTTAGTTGTGTAAATGAAAAGTGTAGCTCTAAAGTACCCCTTCAAATAAGGGAATACTAAACCAAATTGTTCTACTGGATCATCTTACTCCACTTAACTATTGCCCCCTTCCACACATGGATAAATTCCTTCAACTCGTCATATTATTGCCAGAAATTTCTTCTCTGGTTGATAAAAATATGCCTGGCCTATAATATAAAACTAATGGGACTAAAAGCATTTTCACTACTTGTATGTTACTATCCATATCTATAAACCAGAGCTTCTAGTTTCTCAATTTTTATGTTGTCTTTGTAGTCTCTTTCCATATATCCTTAGCTGCCATAACAGAAGCCTTTTTAATCCATACTCATAAATAAGCTTATCGTTTCCCCATAAATATGGATATTGATTAGCCGTGTGTGTACATTAAACAAAAACTATAGCCACAAGTTGTCTTCATTAATTTTATATCCAAAACTTGAAACTGTGTTCCACAATGCCAATATGTCCTTATCTGGATTTATCAAATACAAAATAATATCATCTGCAAGTAAAGCCAACTTTTTTGATTAGCATGCCAGTTATTTCCATAAATTTTTGTTTCCCTTATTTCTTTGCCAATGCCAAGCAAATAAAGGGAAAAGAGGAAACCCCTGCCTGATTCATCTGTTCAAACACAACTTACACTAAGGAGCTCTCCTACTGTAAAAGTATTGCCTTAGATCCTTTGTATATCCTCCTAATTATTTTTATTATTGTACCAGAGAGATTGTAAATGCTACTATTGCCCTACTCATAACTCCCATCTTACTGTGCTTCAGTTGGTATCATCATTGTTGTTGTTGTCAAATCTTTGGCTCTCCTTCATAAAACCACATATCTGTTTATTTTTGCTACATCTTTTGTCATTATTTTAGCTAGTAGTAGCTAGTATCTGCTTAAACACTTCACAATTATGGGTTAAAATTGAAATGGAGCTATATGAAGATTGACCTGGTGGGTCTGTAGCCTCTTTGGGTAATACAACCACCACATCTTTCTTCAAAGGTGTTGGTGCTTCCCCTATTTTTAAAGTGCTATTAAACAAAATCTTCAAGGTAATTTATTACTTTCTTTCCTCCAAACGTCCACAGGAATACTATCTGTTCCTGGAGACATCCATGCAGGTTGATTAAACATCACCATTTTTATGTCTTTTTCTGTCTTGACTATTAGTTGTTGAGCCTCATTTTCCTGTAACTTTGGCATATTTAAAATTTCCATAGATATTTTTGTTTGTGTTCTTTCATAGTTTTAATTTTTCCTCTACTGTATATAAATTTTCATATTTCCAAATAGCTCTACAGAATCTCTGGAATTTTTCTTGGTCCCTAAGATTGGCAACAGCTCTGTCTACTTTCTGTTGCCCAAGTCGCTATGCTAAAAGCTTTTTTTGCTGTGAAGTTACCAAAAAAATACTTGCTTAAAAGCAATAACTCTTGAATATTTCTCACTACGCATTCCTTAAATTCTCCTGTTTCTAATAGGCAGGCTGGAACCACCAGCATCTCATTTTTATTTCATTACCCTGCATTTTTGTCTTAGTTTTTATTGGCCCAGTTATTGGTGGTGTAAAATGGAAATTTTAAACAAATTCCTACTACCAAATGCACATCTTCCATACCAGATAATTTCACAAACTTTTTCAGAAATCTACCCTCTCCTTGTTATATTCTCCTTTCTACATTCCCCTGGTATATCTTCACTATTGTAAATCATGTTCCAATCCCCACCAGTAGGTAATACTCCATGTCAAAAACTTATTTCTTCCCAAAGTTTCTTTAGCTGTATAATAGTTTTTGGTAGAATATAAGTACGTGCCAGCGTAATCCTTTTACCTTGCCAGTAGCACTTTACTAATATAAATCTACCATTTTTTTCTCTCTTATTTTCCTCTTGAAATTCGTATTATTGCTTCCGTTTTCCTTTGTGATGAATATCCATCCTGAAATCCTTTTTGTCAAACTCACATGCTTATTGCTTTCCAAATGTGTTTTCTGTAGCATTGCTGTTTGCATTCTACATTTGTTAATTTCTTAATGTAATTAAACACTTTTGTTTTGTGTATGACTATTTTCATTCCTAGATAATGACTACAGTAGCCTTCAATATAAAAAAAATATGATGTTAAGTTGTCAATCTCGCCTTCATTCTTGCTGGATGGGTTCGGAGCCGATCCTCGGCTCCGACTCTGCATTTGCTAAGCTTGAGAGTCACTTTTACCAGCTTGAGGCAGCCCCATATCCCATGATGCAAGGCGGTAAATACCCAGATCTCGTTTGCCGCTTCGCTGATGAGGTACTCCTTTTGCCAGCTCGTGGTAAGTAATTGTTATTTCAATATTTAGTCACCCCATTCCTAGTTTTTCTCTCTTATATTAGTTTATTTGTCACTGTTAAATAGTTGTAGGGTCTCTAGCTCTAGTTTTACTGTTTCCCTAGTTGTTTTTTTATTTAGTCGGGCCTTCAATCCCTTCCCATCCCCTCCTGTCAGGGGGTGTGTGTGTGGGTTTAAATTTTTCCCTTTTTAAGTTTACATTTCTGAATCTGGGACTGTGTGAGTGGTGTGCTTGTGTTACTCACTATGTCCAAAGAACAGAGGGTCTCAGGCTTCAAGAAGTGTGACTCGTGCTGTCAGAAGATGTCTCTGACAGACGGTCACACTTCTTGTATCTAATGCCTGGGACCTCTCCACCTGCAGGACTCCTGTGCTATTTGTCACTCTTTCAGCCAGAGAGTCCTGCAGGAAAGGAGAAATAAACTAATCTTGAGAGGACTTCTTAAACCGGAGGGCTCCCCGGCCAAGTCTGCCTCGGGCAAGCCCTCTAAGACCTCCAAGGCCCAGGCTTCTGCTACTAAGCCTTCGGCCCTGGCTCCGACTCCTTTGGAGTCGAGATCGGCTCCGGCTGGAGCCGATTTTAGTTTGACTAAATCTTCGGCACCGATGGCTATCGGTGCCGACACTTTAACTGGCACTTTGGTGTCGGCTCCGACCGGCTCCGACCACCAGGTGTCTAAGGCTTCGGTATTGGCGCCGGCCGGCTCCGATACCATTATTTCCTTGCCTGTATCGGCTCCGGCCGGAGCCGATACATCCTTGACCAGGCTTGGAGCCGATAAGTTGTCGGCTCCGTCTGGAACCGAGGGTACTTCGGCTCCGATGGTTCCGTCGAGGAAGCAGTCCAGGTCTCCCTCTTTGGAGCCAATACTGTCGGCTCTGACCTCTCCTCTTCTTTCGGAGCGGAGCCATCGGAGCCGATCATCTAGGTCTTCCAGGCTCTCAGACCATGATTTGGAGAGAGTGGTAAGGAGATTGCTAAAATCACAGGCACTAGCCCAGATGCTTCATAGTCCGTCTCAACAGACGACTACTAGTCCACACCCTCTTTAAGTTCCTCCTTCGACTCTCCTCCAGAGCTCGGAGCCGGAGTCTATCGGAATAGTCACTGCTAGGGCTGCGGGGTAGATACTACCCCCTTCTGCTCCCTCCGCTTCTACTCTTATCTCCTCCTCGAGACCTTCCTTGGAGGGATCTGGTGGTCGGGCTTCCCTGGTCTGCTCCGAGGGGGTGAGTGGCATCGGACCCTTGTCCGACCCTGCTCTTCCCCTCAGGGCTTCGGCCTTGGTGAGTTCGGCCCCGACATCTGCCTCGGAGCCTTCCCTTTCGGTGGGTCCGGGAGTCCCTGTTTCTTCGGAGCGGGGTCTCTCGGATCTTCCTGAGAGGGGAGCCTTCGAGGTGATGAGGAGTGTGCTGGCCCCTGGGCTCAGTCAGCAGTCTATCCCCTTAGCTCCTCCCTCTACGGTGCCTGTAAATATCTCTTCCCACTCTCTTGCTCCCGGACCGAGAGATCCACCGCCTCAGGTTTCCCCACTGGGAAGAACCCCCTCTTCCGAGGATTCTCCTGATCCGTCAGGAGATCCTCCGCATAAGAGGACCTGTAAGAGGAAGCACCTAGACTCCCCTGAGTCGTCTACTTCAGATACCGACTTATATGAGTCGGAGGGGTCCCCAAGATTCCCCTCTGAGGATGTCTCCTTTTCAGACATCCTAGAACTCCTAAAACAGATGGGAAACTGGCCCTCCATTAATCCCTCCGAGGATGGGTCTGTATACCTAGAGGCATTTGGATATCGACTCTCCACCTCCTGGGTGTCTCCTCCTTTGAACCCCTCATGGAGGTGATAGCTCTGAAGGCGTGGGCATCTCCTGATTCCGTAGAACCAGTTCCCAGGAGGCCTTCTAAATTTATTACAGCCCTTCCGAGAAACAATTTCTTACAAAAGGTGTCCCTGTTGATGCCATGGTGGTGGCGGCCGCCACCAAGAAGGAACTTGCAGATCCTTCCGTACCAGTCCATCCTCCTAACAAGGAGTCTAGGGCCATGGACAGGTATGGTAAGCGGATGTTTTCCTCCGCGACCTTTGCCATGTGTTCGCTGAATTATCTATGTCACTTCACCAGACTTCAAAGGGACATCCTGAAAGAATTAGGTGAAGTAGTACAGGATCCTACAGCTGCAGGACAAGATTGCTTCTCAGCTAGGAATCCTTAACTCCATAACCAACTCCTCCATGCGGCTGATTTCGTATGCAGCAGATGGAGCGAGTAGAGCTGCAGGCACAGGAGTGGCTCTTAGACGTCAGTCCTGGATGCGGCTCTGTAATTTTGCAGATCCCTTCAAGGCGTCCTTCACAAACTCTCCCTTCAATGGGTCAACATTGTTTGGCCCTCAGGTGAAGGATACGTTGACCAGGTGTGAGCAAGACGGCAAGACTCTTTCTGCCATAGGAGTCCGTTTTTCCACCCCTTCTAGGCCTTACCCTAAAGGACAGAAGGGGGGAAAGATGTGGTTCCATAAATCTCAGGGAGTCACGCCGGACACACGTGGTCAGTTTACCCCTAGAGGCAGAGGGGGTAATAATAATAGACTCCGCCCTAGGGGCAGAGGGGGTCCGCAGAACCAGGGAAGCAGAGAGCCTCTCTCTGACAAGCCCTTCCAGCATCCCTGAGGTGTTGCCCGACTGTCCATCCTTGGAGGCAGTTGGGGGAAGATTATCGCTGTACCCAGAAGCCTGGCTTTCCCTTTCACAAGACAAATGGGTACAGTCGATCATATCCGAGGGTTACAAGATTCCTTTCGAGGAAAGTCCCTTCACTCACAAAAATTCCCTTCCAGATGTTCCACCCGGTCTAAGGGAAGTCGCAAAATTAGAAGTATCAAAGCATCTACACAAAAGGGCCATTCAGCCAGTTCCAACAGACCATTCAGAGCCTGGAATCTACTCAAGGTTCTTTTTGGTTCCCAAAAAGATGGGAGATTGGAGACCAATATTGGACCTCAGCAGGCTCAACAAGTTTGTGAAAAAGACAAGATTTCGGATGGTCACACTTCAATCGATTTTGCCCTTCCTGGGCAAAGACAACTGGATGTGCTCAATAGACCTTCAGGATGCGTACTATCACATAAAAATCCACAGATGCTCCAGAAGGTTTCTCCGCTTTCGGCTGGGGTCCAGTCATTTTCAATTCAGAGCCCTGCCCTTTGGTCTCACTACAGCCCCCAGAGTGTTCACCAGATGCATGGCAGTGGTCACGGCTCATTTGAGACGTCAAGGATTCCAGGTGTTTCTGTATCTCGACGACTGGCTCCTCTCAGCCACCACTAGGCATCAACTTCTCCAAGCCAGAGATTACACCCTAAATCTCTGCACCCAATTAGGAATTTCGATCAACTACGAAAAATCCTCCTTATTGCCCTGCCAGTCTATTAGTTTTATAGGCGCAAATTTAGACACTGTTCAGATGTCAGCAAACCTCACAAGCCAGAGAATCCTAGATATCCAAAACCATGTGCGGATCATCCTTGCCAGCAAAAAGGTGCAAGCCAGACTGGTCCTAAAAGTATTGGGCCTCATGGCAGCTGCCATTACTCTTCTTCCTTTGGCCCGCTTTTACATGCGTCTCCTTCAATGGATGTTGTTCACCCAATGGTCCTTCCAACAGCTTCCCATGCGTCACCAGATTCTGGTGACACAAACTTGCAAAAACCACCTATACTGGTGGATTTCTTCTCCCCAGGTCCATCAGGGCAGACCCTTTGTTTCCCGGCCCGGTAGCCACAGTCACTATGGACGCCTCCCTGATCGGGTGGGGGTCATTATCAGGGCAGGATGGTTCATGGACGTGGCAACCGTTCAATACCACCTGCACATAAATGTCCTAGAGATGAGAGCAGTGCTTTTAACGTTGCAAGCCCTCAACGACTTTCTTCCCTTGGGAACAATTGCAGTTCACACGGACAACATGTCCGTAGTGTGGTACATCAACAAGCAGGGCGGAACCAAGTCCTACCCCTTGTGTCGAGAGGCTCTCAGACTTTGGCAGTGGGCGATATCCTCTCATCGGTTTCTGGTAGCAACGCATATCCCTGGGAAAACCAACTTTTTAGCGGACAGATTGAGCAGAGCTATACTCATGCCTCACGAGTGGTCTCTCAAACAATCCATAGTGGAGGAGATTTTTCAGAAGTGGGGCCGCCCATGTTGCGATCTTTTTGCTACTCCCCAAAACAGCAAATGCCCAGCCACCTTCTCTCTCTTCCCACTTCCGGGCCATCCCCCTAGAGACGCTCTTACCCAAGATTGGCCCCAGGGACTTCTTTATGCCTTTCCTCCCTTTCCATTGATATTACAGGTACTCCAGAAAGCTACCGTTTTGAGAGCCAAAATGATTCTCATTGCCCCGTATTGGCCTCGACAAATTTGGTTTCCGTTCCTTCATCGTCATCTTTTGGTGCAGCCGTGGCACCTGGACCCAGTGCCAGATCTTCTGATCCACCAATCGGGTCAGCTGCATCGGTCCATTCCGTCTCTCAACCTCACAGCGTGGTTGCTCCACTTCCTTCCTTAGCGAGGCTTCCTATGATCTCTAACTCTGTTAGGGATATCATAGTGACTTCCCTTAAATCCTCTACTAGAAGGATTTACACTAGCAAGTGGAAACGTTTCTCCCTTTGGGCGAAATCAAGGAACATAGATCCCTTTACTGCCCCTGTTCATGCAGTTTTGGATTTTCTAGCGGAAATCTTTCACTCTGGTTCTTCATCTTCCACGGTCAAAGTTCAGTTGGCTGCAATCTCGAACTTTCATGTCGGGTTTGCAGATCACAACATTATGTCCCACAAGCTTTGTAGAGCTTTTCTGAAAGGAGTTTTTCTCCTCAACCTCCTGTCAGGAGTCCTCCTCCTCAATGGGACTTAAATCTAGTGCTGACATCCTTAATTCTTCCTCCCTTTGAGCCAGCTGCTTCATGCTCACTAAAGTTTCTTTCATGGAAAACACTTTTCCTTGTCGCTATTACCTCGGCTAGGAGAGTGTCAGAACTTCATGCCCTCTCTGTTCATCCCCCATATTTGGTCTTCCACAAGGACAGAGTATCCTTGAGAACTAATCCATCCTTTTTGCCCAAGGTTGCTTCAAAAACAAATTTAAACCAATCCATTGATCTCCCTGTATTTTTTCCTAATTATTCCAATAGATCGGAACAAAAATTATATTATCTTGATGTTCACCGACAACTCAGATATTATTTGGACAGAACAAAACAATTCAGAAAGTCCGATCAGCTCTTTCTTTCTTATGCTGAAAATAAGAAAGGCCTTCCTGTTTCCAAAGTGACCTTGTCTAGATGGCTTTCTTCCACCATTTCTGACATTTATCAACTTAGGGGCAAACAGCTGTGCTCTAAACCAAAGGCACATTCCACTAGAGGCTTAGCCACTTCTACAGCCTTTCAGGCTAGGCTACCCTTAGACACTATTTGTGCAGCAGCCACTTGGGCCACTCCTCATACCTTTGTTTCTCATTACAAATTGGATTTGGCCTCCAGGGATAGAGCCAGTTTTGGTTCCACGGTTCTCAAGAGTCTGTTCCATTGTGCCACCCAGGATAGAGGTGCTAGGGACGCGGTCCCATCCAGCAAGAATGAAGGCGAGATTGACAACTTAACATTTAGAAGTTATGTACCTACCATAACGTTCCATGTTAGTTGTCTTCTCTCGCCTTCTTTCTTGCGACCCTCCCTCCTGCCCCCTTGCCTGGACAGACCTTGATCTCCCTTGGCTCTGGAAGATTTTGTTTCTTTGGGCACCAGTTAGTTCTAGTTGTAGTTATCTGGTTTCCCTTTACAGCCTTTTTAGGCTTATTGCTCTTCTTTCCTTAGTGGAAAGTTTTTATGCTAGGTAGGTTTCCCTCTAGGTTCCAAACGAGATCTGGGTATTTACCGCCTTGCATCATGGGATATGGGTCTGCCTCGAGCTGGTAAAAGTGACTCTCGAGCTTAGCAAGTGCTGAGTCGGAGCCGAGGATCGGCTCCGAACCCATCCAGCAAGAAAGAAGGCGAGAGAAGACGACTAACATGGAACGTTATGGTAGGTACATAACTTCTAATTCACACATTATTCAATGACTGTGCTTTTTTTTCTAGTGTGTATTACACGCAATAATGTTTGGCAGGATGATCTTTCATGCATATTTTTCTTTTGTGCATTTGAATCTATGTCACATTTTCAGTGCTTTTTTTTTTTTTCTTAGAGCAAATGCAGAAAGCTGTGCACATTTTCAGCAAATGAAATTTTAACCTCCTATATAACAATTGCATCAAATCAGCAGCTGCACCCATAGGCATTATCTAATTTAAAATTAAGGTTGACCATGCTAAAGTGTGTGTGTTGTAGCCCATTTTCCCCACTTACACCGCCTGCTGACTGTTCTTTTTTTATCTGTATTCCCCTCCCAGATATGAAAAGCAGTTTGTATACATTCAGAAAACATTGACGTTTAGCCCTATGACAAAGTGAATTGGCTACACGTAAATAAAACATGCACTGTTCTTTTTAATGCATTAAACTAATAAGGCTGCTGTTCACTTCCCATAATTTCGAACTTTATTTTTCACTGAACTGCATGCCATTGTGTGTCTACGTTTTGTAGTTTCCTCCGCAAAAAATACTCAGAACTGTTAAGTTTAGTTGCCATCACCTGCAAAACAGATTGTCTTCATGTAAAAGTAGTCATCAATGAGGGGGGAAAACAGTTAACTTTTCAGATGCATGAAGGAATTTTTGAAAATTTTAATCGGAGTACGATATACAGAAGTCTTCCGGCCAACTACCTTTAGTTGCAGATTTCATGTCTCCCACTGAGAGCATTTGCTAATGGCAAAAATAAGTTAATATCTTTGCAGATGCAAGAAACTTGGCATTTTTATGCCTTTCATCATTTTGTCTTATTTTCCAAGCCTGATGTTCATCGTGTTTCACTGCTGCAGTCATTACACTTGGGTAGTTCCAAAGTCTTGGTCTGGCGTCGGTTGCTGTCACTTCTTCCCTGACGTCAGTGCACCAGGGGTGTATAAGATGCAGCATTTTCTTCAGTCTTTCTTGCTGCGCGGTGCACGAAGCAAAAGCAGTTCGCAAGTGCCGGTCGGCCGACTCCTGAGATTTCAAATTCGATTTCAGATCCGAAGTCTTCAATAAAGCTAAGTACCCCGTTGGGGAAACTTTTTCTTGCCTCAGACCGATGTCAGTAAAAGTTAATAATTGTATTTCTTGTGGGAAGCAAATACCTCATAAGGATTTTCATTCTTACTGTTTTCCATGCCTAGCCCCAGATCACGACGTCACTAGTTGTCAGTTTTGTGCTAGATTTGACAAACGCACTATTAAACATCGGTTTGATTTTGCATGCCATTATTTTGGCTGAAGGTTTAAGTATACCATGCTGTTGGAGCAACCGACGACCGGAATACACAAAAAATGCAAGGATAAAGACAGGCACCCGAGGCCCAAAACTGACGACGAAGCCACTTCTAGGCCAGTTGCTGGTTCGCCGGTTCTCAGTGAGGCATTTTCGCAGCCCCTGACACCCGCTACCTCAGAGCCGCAGGCCGCGACCGACACCCACGTGGAGTTGCCTAGGCCTCTGGATACTCAAGGTGTTGGGCCTACGGAGATTAACCCTTGCTGAGCAGGCATCGGCTTCTGAGGGTGTTTTCAGACCTACACAACTTATCATTGCATCTACAGCCAAGTCTAAAGCAACATTAAAGACAAAGAAGCAAGTACAGCATTCACCTGGACAGGCCTCCATGCCTAAAAAGCAGATGCTCAAAATGGCCGAAGACTTAATTACTCTGATCAGGGGTACCCATCCCCCTCCTGATAAAAGGCCTAGGCAGGATACAGATTATGATTCCTCTGACCAGGTTTCTGTATATTCTGACTCCTCTTCAGATCAGGGATATTCCTTACCCCCCTATGAGGACTCTGATGCTGAAGAATCTATTCCTTCAGCCTCTCCTCCTGAGGATTACTCTTTTGGGGAAACTTTACACACCATGAGGGAGCATTTCCATTGGGAGGGCCAGGATTACTCAGAGTCCAAGAAAAGGCTCGGAGATTTTCTTCTATTGCCTCAACACAGGCCCCTTGCTATTCCGCCAGTGTTGGATATTGTGGACGATGTGTTCTCTGAATCCAGTTTAAATCCAGATTCTTTACCCCCTGCTCCAGTCAAGCCAGACAGGTACTACAGAGTCCCTGACTCACACAGATTTAACCCTGCTGCTGACCTAGAAACTATTTCCCAGGATTCCAAAGGGGTAAAGGCTTCCATGGCTAAAAATCCAGTTCCCTCAGACAGGGATTCCAGAGCATTAGATGGGGGAAGAAAGTTTACACCTCTGCAACTTTAGCAGTGAGAGCTTTAAACTGCCAGTTTCACATGCTTAAATATCAACAATATTTACTGTCTCAGTTAAAACAGAAAATGAGTACAAGTGCAGAACAGCCTGATTTTAAGGAAATGCAGGATTTATTGCATGCAGCTGAACAAGTGGGAAAACATACTTTGCAATGTGGTTTTGATTCATTAGAAGCTTCTTGTAGAGCAGTTACAGGATCTGTGATTCGAAGGCATGCTTGGTTAAAGGAACAAGCCTTACCAGAACATGTTAAGGCAAAATTATTGGATGCTCCTTTACAGCAAGATATTTTATTTGGTGTCAAAGCAGAGGAGGTATTAAAGAAAATGGAGGATAAGGCAAAATCTATGCAAACAGTAAAGGATTTCTTACAGGTACAGCCACCAAGATTTAGCGGAAATTGGCCTACTAAAAATTGGTCCTTTCCAGTGTCAGACAGGCCACAAAGAGGCAGATACAGACACCCAAGAGGCAGATCTCAGCCCCAGGGATCTTACAGACCACGACAGTGGGGTGCGTCAACACCAAAAGGAGGTGAGGGCAAGTCACAACCTTACAGAAAACAATCTTAATGACTTTCCCCTTCCAATGCCAAACTCTTCCCTTTTGGCAGCTTCCTTAGGGGGGGAAACTAGCACTTTTTTCACAAAACTGGGAAACAATCACCCAGGACAAATGGGTGCTGAATATTGTGTCTCAAGGTTACAGGTTCCACTTTCACACTTTACCAAGGCTAAAAGGAATGCCAGACCTGCCACAATGTCAATGGGCAGAGGCACAAAGACAAATTACAGCCCTCATGGACATGAGAGCTATTCAAAAAGTACCACATCAGGAACAAAGACAAGGTTTTTACTCAAGACTCTTCCTGGTCCCCAGAAAGGACAAAGCCTGGAGACCCATACTAGACCTTTCCACTCTAAATACTTACATGAATGTTCCAAAATTCAAAATGTTGACACTACAGCAGCTCCTTCCCGTGTTGGGCAAGAAAGCTTGGCTTGTTACTTTGGACCTCAAAGAGGCATACCTGCATGTCCCTATCAGACAAAATTGCAGAAGATACCTCAGATTCATAGCTGATACCTCAGATTCATAGCTGTTTCAATGCACTACCAATTCTCTGCACTGCCCTTTGGCTTATCTACTGCGCCCAGGGTCTTCACAAAGTGCATGGCACCAGTAATTGCATTCTGCAGACAAAAATGAATTCAAATATATCCATACCTGGACGACTGCCTGATTCAAGCGGAGAGCAAGGACATTCTTCTAAAGCATCTGGTGTTTGTAAAAAAGTTAAGTTGCCTAGGGTACACAGTAAACGAAAACAAAACTAGTGCCCTCACAAGACATAATATTCCTGGGTGCCAGCTTAAATACAACGGCCCAGATGGCTTATCTCATGCCAGACAAACAAGGACAACTGACTCAGTATTTTCATTTGATGGCAACAAAGTCCCAACTCTTTGCAAGAAAAATTCTGCAGGCCTTGGGATTCATGGCATCCTGCATACTTCTAATTCCATATGCCAGACTGCATATGAGGAAATTATAATGGTACCTAAAAAGTGTTTGGACTCAACACTCTCACAGCCTGGAAACAGTAATAATTCCCTGCCTACAACAGGAGTTTCGATGGTGGGCACAGGCATGTCACCTCAACAAGGGTCAGCCTTTCACTCTACCCACAGCTAGGCAGACCTTAACAACAGATGCTTCGGATTACGCCTAGGGAGCACACATGGCAGGAAAATGTATTCAGGGCAAATGGACCACAGACCAAATGCATCTACACATCAATCAAAAAGAGATGTTGGCTGTACAAAATGCCCTAACAACTTTCAAGGACCTTCTGCATCCAGGACAATTACTATTAAAGACAGACAACACCACAGTAATGTGGTACATAAACAAGAAGCAAGGGGGCACTCATTTTTACCCCCTATGCAGACAAGCCATGACCTTGTGGAACACAGCTCTAACTTATCAACTTCATCTGTAAGCACAATTCCTGCCAGGAAAGAAAAATACTCTGGCAGACGACCTAATCAGAAACATCATGGGTCCTCATGAGTGGAAATTAAATCCACAAGTTTTCAGCATGATAATGCAAAAATTGGGGTGCCCGGACATAGATCTTTTTGCCTCCCCACTGAACTGCCAACTACAAAAATTCTGCACAAGGACTTATCACACACAAGCATGGAAAATGGATGCTCTTTCGTTCAGCTGGAAAAGCCTACACATTTATGCCTTCCCTCCTCTGCCTCTCCTTTCGAAGGTTCTCCTAAAAGCCAGGCAAGAAAAAAACCACCAATGATTCTGATTGCTCCAGACTGGCCACGCCAGCATTGGTACCCAATCTTAAAGAACTTAGCTCAAGGCCAACCTTGGATTTTGCCTCAAATTCCACACCTTCTGACTCAACAAAATAGTCAGATCCTGTACAGTCAGCTCAAAACCTTATGCCTGGCTGCATGGCAGATTCATTAGACAAACAGGCAACACCTCTCTCTAAAGCTGTTATGGATGTCATTTTGGAGGTCAGAAGGCCTAGCACCAGAAAATCTTACTCAGAAAAGTGGAAGCGATTCTGTGCCTTGAACCAGGCTCAAAGCCTTGACCCTCTTGTCCCTAACATTCCTCAGATACTACAATACTTTAACTGAGATGCTGGACAAAGGACTATCCTTCTCATCCATTAAGATCCACGCTTCTGCCATCTCAGCTCATTACAACACAGATCCTCCTATTTTCTCTCATCCATTGCTAAAGCAATACTTCAGAGGGGCTAAAAACATAAGACCGCCCTGGAGAGCACCAACACCTACTTGGGACCTCAATTTTATCTTGGAAAAACTCACTTTACCTCCTTTTTGAGCCAGCCAATTCAGCAGAAATAAAATATATATCCTGGAAAACTGCCCTGCTACTGGCAATAACCTCAGCACGAAGAGTCTCAGAACTACAGGCACTAATGGCAGTGGAGCCCTTCATTATTTTTCACCAAGACAGGGTTTCCTTAAGAACAAACCCTTCATTTATGCCTAAGGTGGTATCCAGTGTGGCTCTTAACCAAACTGTTCACTTGCCAACATTTTATCCAAACCCCCAGAATAAAGGGGAGAGAATTCTGCATTCCTTGGACATACACAGACAATTACGCTTCTACTTGGACAAAACAAAAGCTTTCAGGAAAACTGAGCAACTGTTTGTATCCTATGCCACAAGATCACAGGGAAAGGCTATTTCAAAGCAGACCATTTCAAAGTGGATAGGACACTGTATCCAGTTCTGCTACACACAGCATGGGAAACCTGTTCCATCTAACATTAGACCACATTCCACCAGGGCAACTGCAACTTCTACTGCCTATCTTAGAGGAGTACCTACCAAGGACATTTTGGAAGCTGCAACTTGGAGTTCAGTGCACACCTTTACCAAGCATTACCACTTGCCTCTCCACTCCAGATCCAGAACTGGCTTTGCCACTGCAGTGCTGCAGGGCCTCATAGCCACACCAAATCCTCTCTAGAACCAGCCTCCCTGACTCTGCTTTGGGATTCTTCCCAAGTGTGATGACTGCAGCAGTGAAACACTTTGAACATAGTACAGTTTTTGTACCTACCATAAATGTAAATGTTAGTGTCTTCACTGCTGCTGTCCTGGTTACCCACCCGCCATCCCCTCTTTCTTAGCTGGGTCTTATCTATAACTTTTTACACTATTCTTTCTATGTGGTGTATTTGCTGGCTACTAAAGGTTATGTTTTTACCTTGTGTATGTTTTGTAAGCAATATGTATTGCCTATCCTTTTGGGGGCACTTGACATCTGGGGCAAGAAAAACTGAAGAAAATGGCATTGGCTGCATCTTGTATACCCCTGGCGCACTGATGTCAGGGAAGAAGCGACAGCAGCCGACGCCGGACCAAGACTTTGGAACTCTGGTCGACTGTGGGACCGCCTGACGGCAAGATAACCCAAGTGTAATGACTGCAGCAGTGAAGACACTCTAACATCTACATTTATGGTAGGTACAAAACTGTACTTTTCTTATAAAACCTTGTTTTAAAAACTGTTTACATTTAGTATATGTAACACTGAAAATCCCTTCCCACATTTAAAAACCATGATCATGATATCATGATTTTTTTTTTTTACAAATAGTAATACTTGTAGTACATTCTTTTTTTTCCCTTTAGTGTCCTTTTTAAACATTATTGACATAAAGTGGGGTATATGTTGTACTGTCTACCCACAAGTTTAACAAGTCAGCATAAATCCAGTCTTTTTTGGCTACTTTTTCTTACAAAGCCATATTTCACAAGTGTGACTGGTACTTTATAGTCTCCCATGTATTCACTAATTTTAGTGTTGCTGGTCTTCCTGATCGTCTTCATCTGCCACTGTCAGACTCTTATTCAAATGCAAGATATTCCTGATATTTCTAGTCAGCTCCTGTGCATTCCCATTTGGAACAATATAAAAGGTTCACTGGCAAAGTCTCTCAGTGAGCTTTGTTGTCAGGAGAATGAGAAGCAGAGTCCCATTTTTTTTGTTGGATTAGCTTTAGTTTCCTCTTTAGCCTCTTCTGTATCCAAAACTGGCCTCAGTCCTCCAGGAAAAATACTCTGAAGATGGCTGGATTCAGCATTTTGAATCTTGTACTGCTTCTCAACATTCTGCGGTTACTGACATAGCCTAGTAACTAACCTATGAACCTATCGGCCCTAGGGCCTATACAAGCCTAGCCATAACAATTCTCTGGCTATTTCTTCCCACAGTATTTACTCCCCTGGACCCCTGTCTAGCAGGGTGACTGATGTGATCCCCGGGGTGAATTTACTATCCCCCATCCAATCATCAAGGTTCCTTTTGAAGAAGGACAAAGACGCACTCTGCTTGACATGTATGGGCAGTCTGTTCCAGAGTCTGGGTAGTCTCTGGGTCGGGAACCTATCCCTCCAGCATGTTTTGTTCATTGTGATGACAAGGTTTAGATCCCTGGAGCATGTGTTTCTGAGGGATTAGGATTTCTTTAAGTGTAGCATGTCTAACAGCTCTGGCTTTGACATGGCATTGTATGTTAAGCAGAGATTGCCTCTGAGTAGACGATATGCGACAGAGTATAGGTATTTATTTTAGACGATCACTATAGGGCATCTGCTTTAGGCCTGTGATTTTTTTCATGTGGTATTTCTACGGCCTTTCCAGTTTTTGCAGATGTCTTGAGAGGTACATACCAAATGGGGTGTTGCATTCTATAATGGGTCTAATGAGGGATGAGTACATTGGGGCAATGACCTCCTTTTTTCTGAATGAAAATCCCTTAGTGATGAGGTGTGCCACATAGAAGGATTTCCTGACTGTTGTGGCGATTTGGTTATTGAAAGTGAGACCACTGTCCACTTGTGTCCCTAAGTCTGTTATCACAATTGGTGTTTAGTGTACTGCCACCTATGTGGTAATTCACGGGTGCGTGTTTTTTCCTAGAGGGGATAACTATACATTTCTTGGCATTGAGCTTGAGCCCATGGCTCTGCACCAAGCATTTGTTTCTGTAAGGCTCTTTTGTAGAATATCCACATCATTTGGGGATTCAGTAATGGCTCCCAGTTTGCAGTCATCTGTGAACTTTGTTAGCCAGAGCCCCTTAGTGTTGGCCTGTACTTCAGAGAAGTAGATGTCAAACAAGAGCGGTCCCAAGACTGAACCCTGAGGTACTCCACCTGTCTGGAGCTGGATTTGGGGTCAGCTACCTTTACAGTGTGGGTTCTGTCAGTAAGGCAGTTGGCAACCCATCGAGTGACGTAGGGATTAATGCCCAGTTTAGTAAGTTTTCTATGATTCCAGAGTGGTGGATGATGTCAAAGACCTTGGTGATGTCCATATAGGCTGTGAGGACCACCTCACCCTTATCCACGGCTCTGGAGACTGATTTGAAGAAGGCAGTCAGGTTCAGGAGGCAAGATCGGCCCTTCACAAACCCAAACTGCATGGGGTCCAGTGTTTGAAGGTTGCCAATGTCTTTGTTTATAAGTTCCATGATAATACGTTCCATGGCCTTGCAGATCAGGGTTGTCGGATCCCGGGAACTATTGCCCCATCAGTCTAAGGTGGATCCCACCTTGTGGAGTGGGATAACTGTAGCTGTGTGCCACTCAGTGGGCACAAAGCCTGAGGTGAGGCTATTATTAAACATGGCACTTAGGTGAGGTACCAGTTAATTTTGTAGTTCATGTAGTACACAACCTGGGATGTCATCTGCTCCCATGGATGCTGTATTCTTAGCTTTGGATAGTGCGTTTTTTACCTGTGTGGCCGTTTGTTACCGGAATTTAGCAATCTTTCGGTATTGAGATGGGCCCTTTAAGGGGTGAGAGGGGGGTGAAATGTGCACTGAATCAATCTGCCAGGATATTGGCAATATCCTTGGGATCAGTATATTTAATGCCATTCTGTTGTATCTCTGAGCCGATCTCAGCATTGCCATTTAGATTCTTGACATAGCTATAGAATGCCTTGTGGTTGTCTTTGGAATCTTTGGCAATTTTATTTTCGTAACTAGCTTTGGAGGATTTTATGAGAGATCTCAGCTTTTTGCTGAGGCTGGTAAGGGAGTTTTATGCATTCTGTGATTTTCCTCTTTTCTGCAACAGTTTCTTCCTTTTGTTGTAAAGTTTGTTTATGGCAAGGGACCACCAGATTGGCTTCCTTTTTTAGGAGGAGAGCATCTTGGTTCTATTGGGGATGGCATGATTCATGCACAAGTGGATGTACTCCTACAGTGCCTTAGTGTAGGATTCAGCAGTCGAACTTTCAGTTCCCGTCTGCATGGGTGTCATGAAGTTTGTAATTTTTGACTTGAGTAGCATGAAGTTGGCTTTGGAGAATTTTTTTACGGAGGTATCCGTACTGGGGGGTGAGAATGGGATGTGGATATCAATAGTGATTAGCTTATGGTCAGACCTGACCAATGAGGCGGGTAACCATAGGTGTGGAGCATTGATTTCCCATGTTGGTAATGACCAGGTCTAGAATATTGGAGCCCCTGGTGGGACTAAGCATTAGTTGATCCAGGGTGTTAGAATTTATGAATTCCAAGAACCGTTGGGCATAGGTGTTGGTACACAAATAGTTTTCGCAGTTAATGGCAATCAGATGTACTCAGATTTGCTTCTCTTCTGCCTAGTGTATAGTATGTAGTCATTTTCCACAAACTCTCTGCTATCTTCTGCAACCTGGAGTGTGTCAGTATGGTTTGTGAGATAAAATACTTGCAACTAGGATTGTGTCGGTGTGGTTTGTTTTAATTTATATAAATGTATGATTGCTTATGTCGTAACTGATGTTTTAATAAATATGTTTCTTATTTAAAAAGGGGCAGGAATTGAATAATTTATGTAATGTTGCTTAGATTATATGATGTATAGCAATATACGTGAAGTATGGTGTTTGTTAATGTTAATTTAATACAGTTTGACTACTTGAGAATACAAACGAAACACACCAACCAGTAAATAACAATATAACCATGAAACTGGAACCACACAAACATATTTTACTTAATATTAAATTAAAATATGTTTGTGTGGTTCCAGTTTCGTGGTTATTCTTCATTTACAGTTTGATTACTTTATATAAATGCAAATTTGCCTGTGTCACAAGTGGTAATTCAACAAAGGTGTTTAAAAAAACACACTTTGCTGTCTTCAATTTTAATACTTTTTTTCTGCCACAGTTTGGTGAGGGTGATCTCTTTCTGTTGGTATAATTGTATCTTTGCTAATGTAGGTCTTGTCTACTTTTTCATGGCCAAGTTTGAAGCATGCACTTAACTCGCCCTTTCAGTTAACAAATCCTGGAATTCCAGTCCAGTTGCTTGTTTGTACTTTCACATAATTAATATATTCTGTTCCTTCCAGTGTCATTGGTACATCAGAAAATCTCTCTATCGTCTAACTGTACTATTATTTGAAATAGCTGAGAAGCCTCTTAGCCAGCCAGCCTTTTCTTTATTTCTACCTCTTGGTTTTTGCAGTTTTATTGGCTCATCTGAACAGCTGGTTCTTCTATTTTTTTCTAGCCTTTTGTTTTTTGAGTTGATGAATTCATTATGCGTTTCATTTATTTTAATCACCTTTTGAGTACATTTGTTTGATTTATTTTTCATCTAAATGATTGAAAACCGTCTCTGGTACCAAAGCTGAAGCTTGGACTACGTTTCGCTGAATGTCTTCAGGATTCTTCCCAGCCGTTGTTTTCCCTTTAAATTTTCTGGTTGGTTGTCTTTCAGGTTCTTCAAATTTCTTCCTTGCTGGCATCCAGGCTGTTTACTACTTAGTGTTAGTAAATCAGTTTTACCCACACTGGCAATTTCACTGTCACGTTTTCTTAGTTTCTGTTTTTACACTGCGAGAGCTGAAATTTAAGTTGTTGTTCAGTGTGCAGCCATCTTGGAATTCTTCTTGACTAGAATTAAAATCTTTTTGCCCTGCCTTGCCTCTCACTGTAAGATCCCTACAAGTGCCATGCCTGTCTCCATTGCAGCTTATTGGTTTCTGATGAAAGTCTGTTCTCCTGCTAAAATATATAAGTGCACCTTAGTCGTTATATGTCCGGATGCTGTTAACAGGTGAAGCAATCCTCCAACTTTTGAAAAACAAAAAAATGTTTCAAGTTATGCATTTCCACTTATATGAAAATACTGTACTTCAGTTCTGTGACCCCCACCATGAAAATAAGGAAATGAGTGTTTAGAATGTGTTCCCCTTCCATTTTTGTAAAGAAGCACATTTCCTTAATTGAGGAATGTGGCACCCAAGTTCATAATTAGCAATTCTGAGTTTGAGGGCAACATCAGGCAGTGCAGTCTTCTCTAGAGTTAATCTTTTGCACAATTTTATACATTCTTCCTTTGTCCTTCAAAACAGAACATCCCTGAATATTAAAACTTCATTTTTAGCAATTCGTATAAACAGACATAGTAAAATAACTTTAGCAAGGCTGTATTTACTGGACCATGTGCAGTTTAAACATTTTTTTGTTTCTAAGATTGTAAAATGTTTCTGTGCTTCCTTGCTTGTTTACCCAATTAATACTGAGGCAAGTAATGTGAGAAGGCCTACTTGCATTTCCAAAACATAAAAGCAGAAATGTTGATGTTGCTGAGAGCCCCCCACCCCAGAAAAAGAAACAAAAATAGCTTGACAAATTTATTTCTGGGTAGAAGTAATCAAGTTAAATTGCAGCATAGAGAAGAGTAATGTAGATTAGCCTTCTTCAGTAGTGTTTCGTGCCAAAGTGAAAATATCTGGTCTGTTTTTTCCAACATGTTTCACCACCTGCCTTGTGCATTATTTACTTTAGGTGTAGGAAATCACTGGTCTTCATACAATGTGGCTTAGTTATGTTTTTCACGCTTGTTCTGGTAGAATAATCTCCTCAGAATCATTATGATGAATTGGGGTGGGGAGGGGGAAGGTGCTTGGTCCAGTCTGGTCACAAGGGATTGGTGGAGCATTTTAACTTCTGCAGGCCCATCTGCAACCTCATACAGAAATTGCTTTGTGAATTTTCTGGAAAATTAAAACCCTGTTCTGCACTTTCAGGTGCACTCTGAAGTGGCAATTGTAACAGATTTGCTAAAGATACGATTTCAGCATCTTGCTGGTTCTTGGTGTCTTATTCCACTCTTCTTGTTTTTTTGCGACAGCTTGCTGTATTTAGGGCTGGTTGTGTTTCACTTTTTCTCACTCTTTGAAGTTAATAAGTAACATCGCTACACTTTTACTTGATTTCCTCCTTTACAAAATAATCACACAAGGTCATTGCCTTCCACCTAACAAAACTCCTTATTAGACACCACACATATAACAGTGACTTAAGAGAAGTATGGTCTTTAAGTAACTGTGCAATAGCAGACTTCTTTTCCTAAATGGAATAATAATCTTTTACATTATCTTCAGAGGTAATGCTTCAGACAGAATAGTTTTGTGGATTTATTTAGTCAATATCTGAAAGTAGGTGAATTTAGACTTATTTAGACTTTTGAAATTAGGAAAATCTTTCAGACTTTCTTGAAAGAGTCCAAGGTAGTAGTGTTAAAAATAAAATTAAAAGATGATTACAAAGAGCAGATCTTTTTTTTCCAGAGAATGCCTTTTTTGTCTGGCTGAAATAAGAGTATAATTCTGACTGCCTTGTTCTGTAAGTGGCAGTTTAATTTTTTAGAGTGAGGCAGTAATCTAGCATAGGACTTTTGAAAATCAATGTGCCTAACAGCAGAGTAGATCTGCTTGATAAAGAGTGCCAATGGTTCTTGCTCTGTAGATCACGACAGTGTGTCTTCTTATTTGCAAGCAGGGTAAATCTCAAGATTCTTGATTCTGCTGTTTGAAGTTTCTGTGGGATGACTGTATGCTAATGAGTGGTAGGATATACCAAGGGTAAGACATTTAAAACATTTTTCAATATGAATATTCTTTGCAGCTGGAGAGAGGAGATGGCAGATAACTTAGCATAAGTGTAGCTGGGAAAGTACTTTTACTGGTAACCCTATCAGTATAAGTAATGAAGTTAAGGATGGGGGTTGTGTATGACTGAAAGCTGTTTTGTTTTATATGCATTAAGAATTGAGTATAAGGTTATTTTTTTGTAAGTACTGGAGATGACTACTTCAACAGCAAAGATTTTTTTTTAAAAGGGCTCCCTGTAAGAATTTGTTACAATAGTGTAATCTTTTTTGAAAAGGGATTCCTCTAAATATCCGTTAGTAGCCCCCATCAAGAACTTTATATATCCATAAGGATATTTTTTATTAATCTTACTATGAGAAAAATCATTTGGAAAGTTGTGCTCATCTGAAGTATTTATTGTAAAAACTGATAAGGGGGAAGTGACTGTCATTTGGGGTCAGGATTCCTGTTGTACTGAAGCATTGAGGCAGGTAAGTTTGCAGCAAAAACAGCTATTTTTTTTAACCGTATAGGACAGTTCAAGGATGAGATTTAATAGGTTTTTGGATTACTGGGTTATGTTAGGTGGCATTTCTGATGGGTTTAAACATCTAATGATGGATGACCCCATAATCCCAATTTCTTATATTTTGACTAAAGTCAACAGCACAGCAACAGTTATCCCACTCCACAAAGGGGGAGCCACCACTGATCCTGGGAACTATCGACCTATTAGCCTGACGAGCCTGGTCTGCAAGGCCATGGAACGTATCAACATGGAACTCATAAACAAAGACATTGGTAACCTTCAAACTCTGGATCCCACCTAGTTCGGGTTTGTGAAAGGCAGACCATGCCTCCTGAACCTGATCGACTTCTGTGAGGCAGTCACCAAAGCCATGGATGAGGGTAAGGTGGTTCACACAGCCTATCTTGACCTCGCCAAGGCTTTCGACACAATCCCCCATTCTGGAATTATAGCTAAACTCGCTAAACTAGGTATAAATCCCTACGTCACAAGATGGGGTTGCCAACTGGCTCGCTGACAGAACCCACACTGTAAAAGTTGCAGACTCTAAATCTGACCTCAAAGCAGTGACAAGTGGAGTACCATAGGGTTCCATCCTGAGACCTCTCCTGTTTAGTATCTACCTCTCTGAAGTACAGGCTAACACAGAAGTCCTCTGGCTAACGCAGTTTGCAGATGACTGCAAACTGGGAGCCATAGTCAAGTCCCCAAATGATGTGGATATCCTTCAAAAGGGCCTCACTGAGACAGATACCTGGTGTCAGAGCCATGGCCTCAAGCTCAATGCCAAAAAGTGCATAGTCATCCCCTTTGGTAAAAACTCTGTACAAATGAACTACCACGTAGGCAGCAGTCTACTTAACACCGAATGCGTGATAAGAGACCTTGGGACCCAGGTGGACAGTAGTCTCTCCTTTGATAGTCACATCACCACAGTAGTCAGGAAGTTCTTCTACATGGCACACCTCATCATAAAAGAGTTCTCATCCAGGAAAAAAAGAGGTCATTGTTCCCCTCTACTCGTCACTCATTAGACCCTCTATAGAGTACAATGCCCCTTTTGGAATGTACCTCAAGACATCTGCAGCAGCTGGAAAGGCCACAGAAGTACCTCACAAAGAGGATTACTGGCCTCAAACAAATGCCCTACACTGACCGCCTCAAAAACTCCAGCTTTACTCCGTAGCATATCGCCTACGCCGAGGTGATCTCTGCCTAACATATAAAGCTATGTCAGACCCAGAGCTGTTGGACATGCTACACCTAAAGAAATCCCAATCCCTTCGAGCTACACGCTCTAGGGACCTAAACCTTGTCACCACAATAAACGGGACACGCTGGAGGGGGAAGATTCCTGCCCCAGAGACTTCCTATACTCTGGAACAAGCTACCCATCTATGTCAAAGTTCTTCATTAGCACTCTTCAAGAAAAATCTTGATGAGTGGATGGGAAGTAGGAAATACACCCTGGGGATCACATCTGTGTCTCTGCTGGACAGTGGCACAGGAAAATAACTTTCTTGGGTGGCATAAGCTATGGAACCTTGCTGGTTAGGCTTACGTAGGCCCTTGGGCCGATAGCCTAGTACCTACCTATGAACCTAAGAATGCCTTTAACCTACCAGGTAGGCCAGTTGTATCCGGGACGGAGTCCCTCACCGAGCCATGTATTTATTTTTTGGGGGGAAAGAAATGCATTTACTCTCGAATTCCAGCATGACTTAAAGATGCTACAGAATTTCTGAAAAAGATTCATGAGCACCAAATGGATGCACAATGCGCCTTTTATAGTAGTATACTGCATGAGGCAAGACTTAAATAAATTCCCATAAATTCTGGCTGGCAAAAGCAGATGTATATAATTTGTGTTTTATGATTTTTTTTTTTGTATTCAATTAACATAATTAATCCTCACAACAATGTCTTGATTCTGACTTTTTTTTTCCAACTAAAAGGCATTGCAATGGAGGCAGCATTTTAGGGGATATGCTGACTTCTTTATGGGTTATTTTGAATAAATAGGTCGCGGTGGTGGTGCTGCGGTAGCGTTGTCGCCTCACAGTAAGACACTGTCCGGTTCGATTGTCAGCTAGAGCGTCTTCTGCGTGGAGACATGCATGAATGGGCGTACTTTCATTGAAGGTTGTGCTTCAGGCCTGGCAAGCCGGTACGTAAAAATCAACTGCCAGTCATTAGCGGACCGGAGTTCCGCTGTGGCGACCCCTAACCGGGAAAAGCCGAAAGACACAAACAATTTATGACCAATGAACTAATGAATTGTCCCATTTCAAAAGGGTGGGTGTTATAGTTTTATTTAACTGTTGTCTCACTCAAGAAGATGCTTGTAATTTTTTTAAGTTATTTGAATGCTGATCCATTTGATGTACAGTTTACTTTATAAAGATGGATATTTTTAACATCTAATGTTTGGATCCAAAAATGAATAAAGTCCTTGTTGAAACTACTGTAATGATGTTTGTAGGAAGGCGTTTTCAAAACAAAAAAAAAAAGACAGATTTCTGAGGGGAAAAAAAAAACATTCTTTGCTGTTATGGAAAAGCTGTCATCCTAGACACATCAGGCTTTGAGGGCCTAAGTCAACAGAAGTATTAGATCTTAAGAATCAGTTTACAGTCAGGAACTTCAAGAAATTATTTAGCTTGTTGAAGGAATATCTAAACAGGCCCTCTTGAAATGTAAAGAGATAGTAGTAGGTTATCAATTGTTATGGTTGATAATTTGAGATTCATTATGCACTGTGGCAAAAATGCATTTAAAGTTTAGGGGGTGTTTAATGTATGGTGGCCAATATTTAATGTTAAAGTGCATGAGTGTTAGTGAGATGCATGTTTGGTTATCAAAGAGGGAAAATTTAGGTGAGAATTTGTAAGTTTAAGAAATTTGGAGGTAGAAAAGATTTGATTATTGGGAACCTTTTGGCAATTTAAGATGTGGGGTGTGTACTCTGTGCAGAAATACTCCAGAAGTACACCTTGTTTGTGACTATCGTGTGCTGTGGATGTTTAGGGCGTGTACTCTGTGCCAGCAGGAGTGACCTAAATTTGCTGCTAGAAGTATATTTATTAATTTATTTTTTAATTATAAACTCTGTTTCTTGTTATTTTACTTGGGTCATATACCTTGCTGGATGTGGCTGTGGCTGTGGCTTCTTCTATATCAAACAAATGCATGTGTAGTGCTGGGGGATTTTTTTTTTTTCCCTGAAATGATGGGGGTGTTTCTGTGGATTCTTTTATATCAGACAAACTAAAACGTACAATACAAATGCATCTAGAGTGCTGGGGGATTTTTATTTTGTTTGTTTTTCCCTGAAATGATGGGGTGTTGGCAGGATTCTTTAAGTAAGAAAAGGATGTATGATTTATTATAGCAATAACCCACGCCTGGGTGTGGGTAATGCGGGATTTACCCAAGGTTGGCGTGGTTTGGTGACCAAACAAAGACAACCGTGGGTAAATCCCACATTACCCACACCCAGGCTTGGGTTATTGCTGTTATAGTATGATATTATTTAAGAAAAGAAATAATTACTTTTCTTAAATAATGGCATTGTATAATGCCTCTTTGCTGCCCTTCCGCAGCTGTCTGGTATCCGCGGCAGTTCTGATGTACTGCGCATGCCTATGCAGTACATCAGAGCTGTGGCCAAAAGCAACGGAGAAAGCAAGATCTCCATTGCTTTTTACTGTTTCGCTATGTTAAATGGGTTTAACATAGCGAGACAGGTTTAAAAAAAAAAGCAACGGAGAAAGCAAGATCTCCGTTGCTTTTTACACACTGTGTTGCTATGTTAAAGGAGTTTAACATAGCGAGACAACTTTAAAAAAGCAACGGAGATCTCCGTTGCTTTTTTTAAACCTGTTTCGCTATGTTAAACTCTTTTAACATAGCGAGACAGTGTTTTAAAAGAGACTTATACTAATGGAAAAAGTCCGGGCGACTAGACCTTTTTCCAATAGTATAAGTCGATTTACAACGTGCACGCTGGCCAATCAGCATGCACGTTTTAGAATATTAATGGGGGGGTCATGGTATAATAGGTAATTAACATAGCTGAATTGTTAGGGTGAGTGTTTTACTTAAACCAGGGTTAAATGAACACTTTTAAGCAATGTTGGTGTTTGTGTGTAGGTCAGATATTTTGATTTGTGAAAGATATGCAGATGAGTGTGTTGTGTATACTAGGTGTATTACACAACACTTGATATTTACTAATTGGATGTTACCTTAGGTCCAGTGTGAAATCAGTGAGCTGCCGGATGTTTGTTTAAATACAAATGGTGATTTTTTTTTTTTTTTTTTTGTATTTTCTGTACAACACGCTGAAGCAACTGACGGGAAACGTTTTGTTTTTCTGAATTAACCATTTAATGTCTGTATATGTGTGTGTTTTCTGAAAATACACCAAACTAGTGACATTAGTATAAACTGCTTAAGGTCTTCATGAAAATGATTGACAAAAAAGGTCTAATCAAAAAAGTGAACAGAAACTAAACACATTTGGGGTGGGCAATCCCCCAGTACCCCAACGCACCTTTTGCTAATTAAATCTACCAACTTAGAGGTCGCACTACAGTGAGGAAAGGGCATATACCCTTCACTGATATAATATCGATTCTGTCAATATTGTCTGTTTCAGACCTTTGCCGATCATTTTCATGTAGACCTTAAAAGAGTTTAGATGTCACTAGACCTATATATTGTGTGTGTGTGTTTATTTAGGGGCTGCATTTAGACACTCTAAGCAGAAGTCTTATTCTTGCATTTAATGGAAACGAATACAATGCAAATTGCAGCTGGCATGTTCTAATGGCCGTATAAGTTAAGCATGTGGGTGATTATGTCTTATTAGAAAATGTCAAACAGTTCTTGGTGTTGAGTATAGTTTGGTTGGTCATTCGGTACAGTGTTAACAGAACAGGTACATTTTGATCTTCAGGGTGTCAAATCACAACTCTTGAAATAATGATTTCCTTATTCCCTCAGCAGTAATACTTTAAGTACTGAAAACATTCTTTTCAGAGACAATTGTGCTTTTATTACTTGTAAAAGTAAAATATTATGAGTTGTGCTCACCTTGTGAGAAAAAATAAAATGCATATTTGTCATAAACTGGACATTTATTTGCAGGTATGAAATTGTAGTAACTTGAAAGCCAAAATAATGTTTTTTTTCTTTGTTTTTCTAAAATACAGAAAACTGTAGTTGTAGATCATTTTGCAAACACCCTGTTCCTGTGGAATGTGTCCCTTCTGAGAAGGGTATACCATCTTTGGCTGTGGTGTCACATAATTGTCATAGTAATATCTGATGTGTACACTATCCTTTGTGACTTGTGTCACTGATTAACTGCCTTTAGTTTTTACATGTAACATGCCTCCATTAAAATGTGTTTGCTTTGTGTATGCTTTTGATTATAGGTTAGTACTAGGCTAACTGCCATTGTGGGCCATTTTAAGCCTAGCCAGTTAACCCATGTAAGAATCAAACCCTGCACCTTGTGTCTGTAAGGTAAACACCTTAACAATTACACTAACGGGAGCCTCATTGAGAAGAAGGTGAAATGCGTAATGGCTACAGTAATGCTGCTCTGCATGTGCACCCCCCCCCCCCCGTCAAAATGATGATCATTCAACTGTCAGCATAAAGCTACAGCATGGATTATTCCCTGACCCCTTAAAGTTTGCCAACTTTCATGTACACCTCTGTTGACTGATAGTTAAGTTTGTTGTTGTTGAACGCATGTATTGTCCCAACAAGCCATATCAGTGATTTTCAAGTGATCATGTCACTATTCTTTGGTTTCAGACATATCTGGCTCGTCTCTCAAAAATAGCCACTTTCTATGGACATTTATAATGTGTGATTGTGAAAGGTAGTGACGACTTTAATTTTAGCATGTAGCTCATAAACACATGCACTGCACTCCAACAAGCCACTTCGGCGATCATTTAACAGATCAGACACATTGTTCTTAACATAGTGTGCCTCCCTGCTGTTACAGATCTGGCCATCTTCTGTGTACCCCTCTGCTGGTTAGATTGCATTGAAAGAGTGATTGACCGGTAATGTATTCAGCTTGTTGCTGTCAAGCACCCCCTCCAAACAAACCATACTGGTGACCATTTCACTGTGATCTTGGAATTGTTCTTTATGTGCATACATAGGCTTCTTTCCCAAAATTATAGCCATTTCTGACAATTGTCTTTGATGTGTGATTACAGAGAAATTAGAAGTATTGATGGCCACAGTAATGTATTTCAATTTGCTGCCCTGACCACCACTCCACCCAACCCAGATAAGTATAATAACATGAAATAAATATCAAAAATGAATCCTCCAGCTCTCTCAGCAGAATATGTCTTGACAGGTTAAGAAAAAACAGGAGGAATTATGACATTTACAACAGAATGTTTTCTGATATGCAGAAAAGGGTCACTGTTAAGTTCGTCAAGACAATGAACTATGGCTTCCATGAGTCATTTAGAAGCAGCCTTTTAGTTTATCAGCATCACAGCTATTGTCATTTTCTCCCCTTCTATTCTCCTGTTCTCTCGTCTTTAGATGTAAAAAATATTTTGCAAATAAAAATGTGCTTCTTGGGGTTCCTTCAAGAATTGTTTTGTCTTATTACAGATTCATAGTGCTGGAGCTTCAACCACAGGTAAGAGAAAGTGGGGCTTTGTCTCAGAACTTCTTGGGTGGATGTTCCCCTTTTTTCTCTTGGCAGTGGAACCTCTGGGCATTCTCCATTAGAGGTTCAGGTAGCATCAACAGCTGTCCACGGTATAAGTTTAGAGCATGAATTGTTTGACACCTTGCTCTGACATTTTTTCATCTTTGCCTCTGAGAATTAAGGAATGTGCTGGTTATAGAATAATTCAAGCTAAATCAGATGCTTAATTTGAAGTTTGCTGTGTCAGAGGCCTTTAAAAAAGGAAATGTAATCTGGGAAGAAGACTTTTTGAGCTACTGGCAGTTGGTCTGTCTGTCTTTGCAAATAAAAACCCTTATACTAAATTGTGAGGATATACAAGCTTTTCTTAATTCAAAGTTGGATTGACTGTGAGCTGTATTGGAACAGCTGCTGGTTGTTGTATGTTTTTGACAGAAATGCAGTCTCCACTTCTATTTTACTGTTATGTAGCATGTCAGTCTGTGGTCTTTTCACTTCTCAACTCTGATCCCCATTTTAAAGAAGAAATTGTCTCATTTTTCAGACTAAGTTTTAGGAAGACTAACCTTTCCTAATATGGATTAATTCTTAAAACCAACTTTAGTGCCTCTGGTGAGATATTGGCTGGGTCCATTTCTTCAGAAAGAATGAGGACCTGAAACTTGTCAGAGGGCACTAGTGACTTTTGTTTGGCTGTCCTAGACACCACACCACTCTCGGACATAAGCTAGTCAGTTAGCCACTAACATTTTATATTGGTTGATGTCAAAATTGTGGACAACAAGCAGTTTGTAGCAAGAATGACCTGTGTCTTTTTTAATGAGTCTAGTTATGATTATCCTTGACCTTGCACTAGGTCAGAACCATAAGATTTTTCAAGAGTTGGGAATGCAGGAACTGAAGAATTTGTTATTGGCTTATAGACGTAGAAGTGGGTCTTTGCTTCCATGTATAATATACCAAGTCTATCTAATCTCTGTCATCCTCATTTTTTGCATGATTGCAGACTAGACATTATATCGTACAGTATCTATGTAGCAGGAACAGAGTGTCTACTTTCTTGTAGGCCATTTTTATGGTAGTGTGGAAAACCTGTAATGTTAGACCACTGTCAAGATATACATAAGATGTTAAAGATCGTATCTAAAGTGACTAAACAAAGTTTTATTTTTACACAAAAAAGTGTTTACATGCATCCGTGTGCAATTTGGCAGATATATAATTGTTTCACAAGCATTTACTTACAATAATTCCTCTTTAATTATACTGGCCATCAAAGGGACGTGCATGCCTCCTCCCACCATATTAATGCTGTAAGTACAGTATGACTAGTTTACACTTTTGTGATTTAAACTTTTTTAATTCATTTACTAAAAATTGGCTTGAAACTAAGTTTTATTTTTACTTGAGAGTTTCGCTTAAACAAAAATGCATGCAGGTACTTTTTATGTAAAAATAAAACTTTTGATGTTAAGTTGTCTATCTCGCCTTCATTCTTGCTGGATGGATTCGGAGCCGACCTCGGCTCCGACTCGGCCACTCTAAAAGCTCGAGAGTTGGTTCCACCGGCTCGAGGCTCCCCTTATATCCCACAATGCTAGGCGAGAGTTACCTCAGATCTCGTTTGCCGCTACAGCTATCGAGGTGTTGGTTTTCTACCGGTTCTTGGTAAGTGACTTTTCTTGTGTAGTTAGTCTATTTAAACCCCTTTAATTTTAATATTTTTACTTATTTCCCTTAGTTTAGAGAAATTCTTATCCCCTTTCTTAAAAATTCCTGTTTTTTTCCCTCAAGAACTTCAAGTTCTTCCCTTGGGCCTACAGGCCTTTTTTTCTTTCCCTAGTGGAGAGTGTGTGTTATTTTTCTTTTAAAAACCTAGTTAGTGGTTTATTATATTTTAAACTAGACAGGGTGTAATTAGTGTGTTTGTGACTGTGTGTGTGATTACACCTGTAGATATGTCTAAAGAAGCAAAGGTCTCCAGATTCAAGAAGTGTGATGCGTGCTGTCAGAAAATGTCTCTGACAGACGCTCACACTTCTTGTGTCTACTGTCTGGGACCTTTGCACCTGCAGGACTCCTGTGCTGTGTGCCATGGCTTCAGACCCAGGGTCCTGCAGGAAAGAAAAAATAAATTAATTTTAAGGGGCTTACTCAAGCCAGAGGATTCCCTTTCTGTGTCTACAGGGAAGCCCTCTAAGGCATCTAGGTCTTCGGCTCCGACTACTGAGCCGAGACCTAAGGTTTCTAAACCTTTGCCTACATTGGCTCCGGCTGGAGCCGATGAGTCTCAGTCCACAGTTTCTGTGGTTCCCTCGGCTCCGGCTGGAGCCGAGGTATTAGAAATTCCCGTGTCGGCTCCGACCAGACCTTCGGAGCCGACAACTAGGAAGAGGTCCAGGTCACCATCCCTTGGCTCCGTTCATTCGGCTCCAGGATCTCCCCTGCTGTCTGAACGGAGCCAAAGATCTCACTCCTCTAGGTCATCGAGGCTGTCGGATCATGACCTTCAGAGGGTAGTGAGTCGACTTCTTAAGTCCGAGGCATTGGCCCAGATGCTTCAGAGCCCGACTCATCAGTCGATGCCTGCCCGGTCCATCAATATATTCCTCCTTCGACTCTCTTGAGCTCGGGCCGGGTCGTCGGAACCGAGACTGTGATAGCGTCGAGCCGATACAATTGTCTTCGGCTCCGTCGTGCTCCGATTTCTTCCTTGGAAGAATCTCGGCGCTGGACTTCCCTCGTCGGCTCGAGGGGTGAGTGGCATCGGACCCTTGTCCGACCCCTCTCCTCTCGGTGCTTGCGCTGGTTAGTTCGGCTCCGACATCGGCCTCGGAGCCATCACTGTCGGTGCCGAGGGAGGTTCTTAGCTTCGGGCGGGGACCTCTGGCTTTGCCTGACAGGGGTGCATTCGAGGTCATGCGGAGTGTGTTAGAGCCTGGCTCTACTCCACAGTCGGCTCCGTCCGCCCCTCCCTCGGTGCCTCAGGTCAAGTCGACTCACTCCCTCATCCCGGACCGCAGAGAGCCAGCTCCTCAGGAACCCCTGTGGGATTTCATCCTCTTCCGAGGCCTCTCCTGATTTGGCAGAAGAGCCCCTCGGAAGAGGAAGTGTAAGAGGAAACACATTGACTCACCTGAGTCCATCACGCCTGACACAGATTTGGATGATTCTGAGGGTTCCCCGTTCCCCTTCTGAAGATGTCTCTTTGCAGACATTCTAGAGATCCTGAAGCAGAGGGAAATTGGCCAGCCCTCAACCCTTCGGAGGATGAATCTGTGTATCTTGAGGCGTTTGGCTCTCGCCCTTCCACCTCCTGGGTGTCCCCCCCCCCTTGCCCCCCTCCTGCAGGTGGTTGCTAAGAAGGCATGGACGGCTCCTGATTCAGTGGACCCCACTCCCAGGAGACCCTCCAAGTTCATAACGGCACCAGCAGACAAACAGTTCTTAACAAAAGGAGTTTCTGTGGATGCTATGGTGGTAGCTGCTGCCACTAAGAAGGAGCTAGCTGATCCTTCAGTACCTGTCCATCCACCTAACAAGGAATCTAGGTCCATGGACAGGTACGGGAAGCGGATGTTCTCGTCAGCGACATTTACCATGCGCTGAACTACCTATGCCATTTTACTCGTCTTCAAAGGGACTTGATCAAGGAAGCGAGTGAAATGTTAAAGGACCCTACAGCTGCGGGTTTTCAAGATAAGATGAACACGCAGCTGGCTACCCTTAACTCCATAACCAACTCCTCCATGCGCCTTCTTTCTTATGCGGCTGATGGAGCGAGTAGAGCCGCAGGGACAGGTGTGGCCTTACGTAGGCATGCCTGGATGCGGCTATGCAATTTTTTGGACCCCTTCAAGACGTCTTTCACTAACTCCCCGTTTGATGGATCATCTCTCTTTGGTCCTCAAGTGAAAGAAACCTTGACTAGGTGCGAGACTGATGGCAAGACCCTTTCTGCCGTCGGAGTCCGTTTTTCTACTCCTTCTAGGCCTTACCCCAAAGGCCAGAAAGGTGGAAAGATGTGGTTCCGTAAACAATCTCAAGGGACTTCGCCTGACGCACAGAGTCGTTTCCCCGCCAGAGGCAGAGGCGGGAATAACAATGGTAGACGTCGCCCTAGGGGCAGGGGGGGTCCGCAGAACCAGGGCAATCGGGAAGCCTTCCCTGACAAGCCCTTTCAGCATCCCTGAGGTGTTGCCCGACTGCCCACCTTCGGAGGCAGTCGGGGGAAGATTGTCACTGTACCCAGAAGCCTGGCTATCCCTGACTCAAGACAAATGGGTACAGTCCATCATTTCCGAAGGCTATTCTATCCCCTTTCTTCGCATTCCAAATCAATCAAAAAAATCCCTTCCAGATGTTCCACCCGCTCAATGGGATCTAGCAGTTTTGGAGATTTCAAAACTGCTCGCAAAAAGAGCAATTCAGCCAGTTCCAGCAGACCAGCAAGGATCTGGAATCTACTCAAGGTTCTTTTTAGTTCCAAAGAAAACAGGGGACTGGAGACCAATTTTGAATCTCAGTATCTTGAACAGATCAGTCAAGAAAACAAGATTTTGGATAGTCACGCTGCAATCCATCCTTCCCCTTTTGGGCAAAGGAAACTGGATGTGCTCTATAGACCTTCAGGATGCGTACTATCACATAAAAATGAACAGACGCTCCAGAAGATTCCTCCGCTTCAGGCTGGGAACCAGTCATTTTCAGTTCAGGGCCCTGCCCTTTGGTCTCACCACTGCTCCCCAGGTGTTTACCAAATGCATGGCAGTGGTAGCTTCTCACCTGAGACGACAAGGATTCCAGGTGTTTCCATATTTGGACGACTGGCTCCTCACAGCTCCCACCAAGCATCTCCTTCTGATGGCCAGGGATTACACTTTTCGCATTTGTCAAAAGTTAGGCATTTCAATAAATGCGAAAAGTCTGTTTTGTCGCCTTGTCGTGCTATTACTTTCATAGGCGCAAATCTAGACACAGTAAACATGTCTGCGAGACTAACACATCAAAGAATAACAGACATTCACAAACTGGTCTCACTCCTTTTCAACAACAACAGAATCAAAGCCAGGTTAGTTCTGAAAGTGTTGGGAATTATGGCGGCGGCCATACCTCTGCTTCCATTAGCCAGATTCCACATGCGGATCCTTCAATGGATGCTCTTTACTCAGTGGTCATACCAGCAACTTCCAATGTCTCACACCATTATGATCACGCAAGTGCAAAAATCATCTCATGTGGTGGATGTCTTCCCCTCAGCTCTTGTTGGGAAGACCCTTTGTTCCACCCCCTCCGGTTGCTACTCTGACAACGGATGCCTCCCTGATCGGGGCATTATCAGGGCAGGACGGTCCAGGGCACATGGCAACCAAGCGAATGCCACTTGCACATAAATGTTCTGGAGATGAGAGCAGTGCTTTTAGCGTTGCAAGCCCTTCAAGACTCTCTTCCCTTGGGAACGATTGCAATCCAGACAGACAATATGTCTGTAGTGTGGTACATCAACAAACAAGGCGGAACCAGGTCATACCCCCTGTGTCGAGAAGCACTCAGATTGTGGCAATGGGCGATTTCTTCTCAGCGGTTTCTGATAGCAACGCACATCCCCGGGAAGTCCAATCAAATTGCGGACAAGTTGAGCAGAGCTATCCTCATGCCTCACGAGTGGTCTCTGAAAGACTCTGTTGTGAGAGAAATTTTCCTCAAGTGGGGTCAGCCTTGCTGCGATCTTTTTGCTACTCCCCAAAACAGCAAGTGCAGAGAATATTTCACTCTATTCCCTTTACCAGGCCAACCCAGCAGAGACGCTCTAATCCAAGTTTGGCCCCGGGGACTTCTGTATGCATTTCCTCCCTTCCCAATAATCTCTCAAGTAATACAGAAAGCTATCGCTCAGAAGGCCTCATTGATCCTCATTGCTCCTTACTGGCCTCGACAGGTGTGGTTCCCCTTTCTACATCGATTTCTTTTGGAGCGACCGTGGAATCTGGACCTAGTTCCAGATCTTTTGATCCATCAGTCGGGTCAGTTTCATCGCTCCCTCCCCTCTCTGAACCTCACTGCTTGGTTCCTCCAGTTCCAACCTTAGCCAGGCTTCCTCAATTATCTCACTCCGTTCGAGATATTTTGATAGCTTCCCATAAATCTTCCACTCGGAAGATTTATTTGAGTAAGTGGAAACGCTTCACATATTGGGCTCAAGGAAAGGACATAGATCCTTTCACTGCTTCCATCCAATTAGTCCTTGAATTTCTAGCTGAACTCTTCCATGCAGGTTCATCTCCTCTACTCTTAAAGTTCAATTGGCAGCTATTTTTAACTTTCATGTGGGTATTTCTGAATCTGCCTTAATGTCCCACAAGCTTTGCAAAGCCTTTTTGAAAGGAGTTTTTCTTCTCAGACCTCCTATAAGAAATCCTCCTTCTCCTTGGGACCTAAATTTAGTTCTTGCTTCTTTGATTCTTCCCCCTTTCGAACCTGCAGTCTCCTGTTCTTTAAAATTGCTATCATGGAAGACTCTTTTTTCTGGTAGCTATTACTTCAGCTAGAAGAGTTTCAGAGCTTCAAGCACTCAGCTGTCGACCTCCTTATCTATTGTTTCATAAGGACAGAGTATCTCTACGCACTCACCCATCCTTTTTGCCTAAGGTGGTCTCGACGTCAAATCTAAATCAAAGCATTGACCTCCTGTCTTTTTCCAGAATATTCCAATAGGTCTGAACAAAAATTACACTGCCTGGATGTTCATCGTCAATTGAGGTACTACTTGGATAGAACAAAACAATTCAGAAAATCTGATCAGCTGTTTGTCTCCTATGCGGAAAGCAGAAAGGGACTTTCAGTTTCTAAGGTATCATTATCCAGATGGCTAACATCTTTGATTTCCCTTGTATATGAAATTAGACACCAAAAACTGCCTAATAAACCTAAGGCCCATTCCACCAGAGCTTTGGCTACTTCTTTAGCCTTCCAAGACAGACTGCCTATTGACACCATTTGTGCAGCGGCTACTTGGGCTACTCCTCACACTTTCATTTCTCATTATAAGTTGAACTTAGCTTCTAGGCATAGAGCTAACTTTGGTTCCACTGTTCTCAGGAGTCTGTTCCGTTAGGCCACCCGGGACAAGGTGCTAGGGACGCGGTCCCATCCAGCAAGAATGAAGGCGAGATAGACAACTTAACATATAGAAGTTATGTTCTTACCATAACGTTCCATGTTAGTTGTCTTCTTCTCGCCTTCTTCTGCCCCACCTCCTTCCCCTGGCCTGGACAGACCTAGAGGAGTTGTGATTGTGACCTCTCTTTCTACCACCTCTTTCTTAGGCATATGCTGTTGTGCATATTTCCTGGTTCAGGATGTAGGTCTCCCTTCTTTCTTCCTGTTGTTAGAGGTGGACTCTGTTTAGAGTTATTATGTTACTATTATAAGCTGGGGTTAGCTTACAAACGAGATCTGAGGTAACTCTCGCCTAGCATTGTGGGATATAAGGGGAGCCTCGAGCCGGTGGAACCAACTCTCGAGCTTTTAGAGTGGCCGAGTCGGAGCCGAGGTCGGCTCCGAACCCATCCAGCAAGAAGAAGGCGAGAAGAAGACAACTAACATGGAACGTTATGGTAAGAACATAACTTCTATTTTTGCACAGTAGACATGATCTTTAAGAGGTTTGAATCTGCTTCTAGAATTGATCATGCAGCATAAAATTTCCCAATGTTAAGTTGTCAATCTCGCCTTCATTCTTGCTTGATGGACTCGGCACTTGCTAAGCTCGAGAGTCACTTTTACCAGCTCGAGGCAGCCCCATATCCCATGATGCAAGGCGGTAAGTACCCAGATCTCGTTTGCCGCTTCGCTGATGAGGTCCTCCTTTTACCAGCTCCTGGTAAGTGTTTATTATTACTAAACTTTTAGCCCCCAATCAAAAAAAAATCTCTTTTCTATAGAATTCTATCATTCCTAGATAATTGTGAGGCTTTTTCTGACTAACTTTATTTTTTCTTCTATACCTTTTTAGTCAGGCCTTTATTCCCTCCCATCCCCCCCCTGTCAGGGTGTGTGTGTGTGTGTGTGTGTGTGTGTGTGTGTGTGTGTGTGTGTGTGTGTGAGAGAGTTTTTACTTCACATACTTTAACTTTAGTTTGTCTGATTCGGGACTGTGTGTGTAGTGTTTGTTTGGATAGCACTATGTCTAAAGAACAGAGGGTCTCAGGCTTCAAGAAGTGTGACTCGTGCTGTCAGAAGATGTCTCTGACAGACGGTCACACTTCTTGTTTATACTGCCTGGGACCTCTCCACCTGCAGGACTCCTGTGCAATTTGTCACTCTTTTAGCCAGAGAGTCCTGCAGGAAAGGAGAAACAAACTTATTTTAAGGGGTCTCCTTAAACCGGAGGGCTCCCCGGCAAAATCGGCTCCGGGCAAGCCTTCTAGGACTACCAAGGTCCAGGCTTCAGTTACTAAGCCTCCGGCCTTGGCTCCGACTCTTTTGGAGTCGGGATGGGCTCCGGCTGGAGCCGATCCTAACAACAAAATCCGGCACCGATGGCTATCGGTGCCGATACTTACTGTCACTTTGGTGTCGGCTCCGACTGGCTCCGACCACCATGTGGCTCAGGCTTCGGCGGCGACCGGCTCCGACACCATTGTTTCCTTGCCTGTATCGGCTCCGGCTGGAGCCGATACATCTGGACCTACACTCGGAGCCGAAAAGTTATCGGCTCCTTTTGGATCCGTGGGGTCTTCGGCTCCGATGGTTCCTTCGAGGAAGAGGTCCAGGTCTCCCTCTTTGGAACCAATACTGTCGGCTCCGGCCTGACCTCTTCTTTCGGAGTCATCTAGGTCTTCCAGGTTGTCAGACCATGATTTAGAGAGGGTGGTAAGCAGATTATTAAAATCACAGGCACTAGCCCAAATGCTTCATAGTCCGTCTCAACAGACGACTATTAGTCCACACCCTCTTCAAGTTCCTCCTTCGACTCTACCCCAGAGTTTGGAGCTGGAGTCTACGGGAGTAGTTACTGCTATGGCTGAGGGACAGATACCCCCCACTTCTGCGCCTTCAGCATCTACTCTTATCTCCTCCTCGAGACCTTCCTTGGAGGGATTCGGTGGCCGGGCTTCCCTGGTCTGCTCCGAGGGGGTGAGTGGCATCGGACCCTTGTCCGACCCCGCTCTTCTCCTTGGAGCTTCGGCCTTGGTGAGCTCGGCTCCGACATCTGCCTCGGAGCCTTCCCTTCGGTGGGCCCGGAGTCCCAGTTTCTTCGAACGGGTTCTCTCGGATCTCCCTGGGAGGGAGCCTTGAGGGATGAGGAGTGCGCTGGCCCCTGGGCTCAGTCAGCAGTCTATTCCTTTAGCTCCTCCGTCTACGGTGCCTGTTGATATCTCTTCCCGCTCTCTTGCTCCCGGACCGAGAGATCCACCGCCTCAGGTTTCCCCACTGGGAGGAACCCCCTCTTCCGAGGATTCTCCTGATCCGTCAGGAGATCCTCCACGCAAGAGGACTTGTAAGAGGAAGCACCTGGACTCCCCTGGGTCTACTACTTCGGATACCGACTTAGATGAGTCGGAGGGGTCCCCAAGATCCCCCTCTGAGGATGTCTCCTTTTCAGACATCCTAGAACTCCTTTAACAGAGGGGAAACTGGCCCGCCATAAATCCCTCCGATGATGAGTCGGTATACCTAGAGGCGTTTGGTTCTCGACCCTCCACCTCCTGGGTGTCTCCGCCTTTTGACCCCCTCATGCAGGTAATCGCTCGAAAGGCTTGGGCTTCTCCTGATTCCGTAGAGCCAGTTCCCAGGAGGCCTTCTAAATTTATTACAGCCCCTTCCGAACAGCAATCCCTTACAAAAGGTGTCCCTGTTGATGCCATGGTGGTGGCGGCCGCCACTAAAAAGGAACTTGCAGATCCTTCCGTACCAGTCCATCCTCCTAACAAGGATTCCAGGACCATGGACAGGTATGGTAAGCGGATGTTCTCCTCAGCGACCTTTGCCATGCGTTCGCTGAATTATTTGTGTCACTTCACCAGACTCCAAAGGGACATCCTTAAGGAACTAGGTGAAGTAGTACAGGATCCTGCAGCTCCGGGGGCACAAGACAAGATTGCGTCTCAGCTAGGAATCCTTAACTCCATAAGCAACTCCTCCATGCGGCTGATTTCGTATGCAGCAGATGGAGCGAGTAGAGCCGCAGGTACAGGAGTGGCTCTGAGACGTCAATCCTGGATGCGGCTCTGTAATTTTGCAGATCCCTTCAAGGCGTCCTTCACAAACTCTCCCTTTGATGGGTCAACTTTGTTTGGTCCTCAAGTGAAGGATACATTGACCAGGTGTGAGCAGGACGGCAAGACTCTTTCTGCCGTAGGGGTCCGTTTTTCCACCCCTTCTAGACCTTACCCCAAAGGACAGAAGGGTGGAAAGATGTGGTTCCGCAAATCCCAAGGAGTCACGCCGGATACACGTGGTCAGTTTACCCCTAGAGGCAGAGGGGGTAATAATAACAGACGCCGCCCTAGAGGCTGAGGGGGTCCACAAAACCAGGGAAGCAGAGAGTCTCTCTCTGACAAGCCCTTCCAGCATCCCTGAGGTGCTGCCCGACTGTCCATCCTTGGAGGCAGTCGGGGGAAGATTATCGCTGTACCCACAAGCCTGGCGTTCCCTCTCACAAGACAGATGGGTACAGTTGATCATATCCGAGGGTTACAAAATTCCTTTCGAGGAAAGTCCCTTCACTCACAAAAATTCCCTTCCAGATGTGCCACCCGGTCTAAGGGAAATCGCAAAGTTAGAAGTATCAAAGCTTCTACACAAAAGGGCCATTCAGCCAGTTACAACAGACCATTCAGAGCCGGAATCTACTCAAGGTTCTTTTGGTCCCCAAAAGACGGGAGATTGGAGACCAATATTGGACCTCAGCAGACTCAACAAGTCTGTGAAAAAGACGAGATTTCGAATGGTCACACTTCAATCAATTTTGTCCTTCCTGGGCAAAGACAACTGGATGTGCTCAATAGACCTTCAGGATGCGTACTATCACATAAAAATTCACAGACGCTCCAGAAGGTTTCTCCGCTTTCGGCTGGGGTCCAGTCATTTTCAATTCAGAGCCCTGCCCTTTGGTCTCACTACAGCCCCCAGAGTGTTCACCAAATGTATGGCAGTGGTCACAGCTCACCTGAGACGTCAAGGATTCCAGGTGTTTCTGTATCTCGATGACTGTTTCCTTTCAGCCACCACCAGGCATCAACTTCTCCAAGCCAGGGATTACACCCTAAATCTCTGCACTCAGTTAGGAATTTCGATCAACTACGAAAAATCCTCCTTGTTGCCCTGCCAGTCTATTACTTTCATAGGCACAAATTTAGACACTGTTTGGATGTCAGCAACCCTCACAGACCAAAGAATCTCAGATATCCAAAGTCACGTGCAGATCATCCTTGCCAGCAAAAAGGTGCAAGCCAGACTGGTCCTGAAAGTGTTGGGCCTCATGGCAGCGGCCATTACTCTTCTTCCCTTGGCCCGCTTCTACATGCGTCTTCTTCAATGGATGTTGTTCACCCAGTGGTCTTACCAACAACTTCCCATGCGTCACCAAATCCTGGTGACACAAGCTTGCAAAAATCACCTATCCTGGTGGATTTCTTCTCCCCATATTCATCAGGGCAGACCCTTTGTATCCCCGGCCCCGGTAGCCACAGTCACTACGGACGCCTCTCTGATCGGGTGGGGGGGGTCATTATCAGGGCATGATGGTTCATGGGACGTGGCAACCATTCGAATACCACCTGCACATAAATGTCCTAGAGATGAGAGCAGTGCTTTTAACATTGCAAGCCCTCAACGACTTTCTTCCCTTGGGAACAATTGCAGTTCACACGGACAACATGTCTGTAGTATGGTATATCAACACACAGGGCGGAACCAAGTCCTACCCTTTGTGTCGAGAAGCTCTCAGACTTTGGCAATGGGCGATCTCCTCTCATCGGTTTCTGGTAGCAACGCATATCCCTGGGAAAACCAACATTTTAGCGGACAGATTGAGCAGAGCTATTCTCATGCCTCACGAGTGGTCTCTCAAACAATCTATAGTGGAGGAGATTTTTCTAGAATGGGGCCGCCCATGTTGCGATCTTTTTGCTACTCCCCAAAACAGCAAATGCCCAGACTTCTTCTCTCTCTTCCCACTGCAAGGCCATCCCCCCAGAGGCGCTCTTACCCAGGATTGGCCCCAGGGACTTCTTTATGGCTTTCCTCCCTTTCCTTTGATTCCACAAGTACTCCAGAAAGCCACCGTTTTGAGAGCCAAAATGATTCTCATTGCCCCCTATTGGCCTCAACAAATTTGGTTTCTGTTCCTCCATCGTCACCTATTGATGCAGCCGTGGCATCTGGACCCAGTGCCAGACCTTCTGACCCACCAATCGGGTCACCTGCATCGGTCCATTCCTTCTCTCAACCTCACAGCTTGGTTGCTCCACTTCCTTCCTTAGCCAGGCTTCCTATGATCTCTAACACGGTTAGGGATATCATAGTGGCTTCCCTTAAATCCTCTACTAGAAGGATTTATACAAGCAAGTGGAAACGCTTCTCTTTTTGGGCAAAATCAAAGAATATAGATTCCTTTACTGCCCCTGTTCATGCAGTTTTGGATTTTTTAGCGGAAATCTTTCACTCGGGCTCTTCATCTTCCACGGTCAAAGTTCAGTTGGCTGCTATCTCGAACTTTCATGTCGGGTTTGCAGATCACAACATTATGTCCCACAGGCTTTGTAGAGCCTTTCTAAAAGGGATTTTTCTCCTTAAACCTCCTGTCAGGAGTCCTCCTACTCAATGGGACCTAAATCTAGTGCTGACATCCTTAATTCTTCCTCCCTTCGAGCCAGCTGTTTCATGTTCACTGAAGTTTCTTTCATGGAAAACACTCTTCCTTGTCGCTATTACCTTGGCCAGGAGAGTGTCAGAACTTCATGCTCTCTCTGTTCGTCCCCCTTTTTTGGTCTTCCACAAGGACAGGGTATCCTTGAGAACTAATCCATCCTTTTTGCCTAAGGTGGCTTCGAAAACTAATTTGAACCAATCTATTGATCTCCCTGTATTTTTCCCTAATTACTCCAACAGATCGGAACAAAAATTACATTATCTTGATGTTCACCGCCAACTCAGATATTATTTGGACAGAACAAAACAATTCAGGAAATCTGATCAGCTCTTTCTTTCTTATGCTGTAAATAAGAAAGGCCTTCCTGTTTCCAAAGTGACCTTATCTAGATGGCTTTCTTCCACCATCTCCGAAATCTATCAGCTCAGGGGCAAACAGCTGTGCTCAAAACCAAAAGCGCATTCCACCAGAAGTTTAGCCACTTCCACAGCCTTTCAGGCTAGACTCCCTTTAGACACTATTTGTGCAGCAGCCACTTGGGCCACTCATCATACCTTTGTTTCTCATTACAAATTGGATTTGGCCTCCAGGGATAGAGCCAGTTTTGGTTCTACGGTTCTCGAGAGTCTGTTCCATTGAGCCACCCAGGATAGAGGTGCTAGGGACGCGGTCCCATCAAGCAAGAATGAAGGCGAGATTGACAACTTAACATTGAGAAGTTATGTACCTACCATAACGTTCCATGTTAGTTTTCTTCTCTCGCCTTCTTTCTTGCGACCCTCCCTCCTACCCCCTTGCCTGGACAGACCTTGATCTCCCTTGTTTGGAAGATTGCTTCTTTAGGCACCAGTTAGTTACCTGGTTCCCATTACAGCCCTTCCTTTAGGCTAATTGCTTTCTTTCCTCAGTGGAAAGTTTTTTTGTGCTAGGTGTTTTTCCCTATAGGTACAAATGAGATCTGGGTACTTACCGCCTTTGCATCATGGGATATGGGGCTGCCTCGAGCTGGTAAAAGTGACTCTCGAGCTTAGCAAGTGCCGAGTCGGAGCCGAGGATCGGCTCCGAACCCATCAAGCAAGAAAGAAGGCGAGAGAAGACAACTAACATGGAACGTTATGGTAGGTACATAACTTCTCATTCTATGGAACCTCTCAAAACTCCAGCTTTTCCACTCTTTCATTCTAAGGCTTTGAGTGCAGCTCACCTCTTTACCCTTTTAAGGAATATATGCTTGAAGGAGTATTTGCACAGGATGCTTTGTTGTCCCCTCGAATGGTCAGAAATTCTACTGGATATGCTTCAGCATTTTTGGAGGTTGCAGTTCTTTGATGGACCATTGAAGTTATTGTGGTCTTCATAAATGCAAGTATTTGGGGATGATAAACTGCATGTGGCCCATTCCCTAAGGAATTATATCTTGTGACCCATTCCCTAAGGAATTGTAGTATCTTATGGTCCATTCTTTAATGAATTGTAGTAATTTATTTACCAGCTTCGTTACTGCGATGTCCACCTTCTCTGTAGCTGAACAAAGTGAATGAGATTACACTTTAATTATAGGAAGCGACTTAGATTGACTGTCTGATATTGCTAACTTGATGTTACCCAGTTATGGTTGCTGCAGTGCCAGAATGATAAAGAGAATTGTAGTCTAAATGATTCAAGGATGGATGATCCATTTCAACAGTTAGTGCTCTTTTAGCTGTGTATATTGCTAGTTTCGCCATGAAAATGTTTAGTGTGGGTAATTTTGTAATTGGTTGAGTCAGAACATTTACCAATTGTACACATTGTCATGTTCAGCTTGGAGCAAGGCTCAAAAGACAAACCCACCTCCATAGGTATCACAAGGGATAAGAAACTAAGAGTAATGCTACTCAACACCAGAAGTCTAAACCACAAGATGCACGCACTCGAAACTCTCCTTAGCATGGCGAACATCGATATCTGTGCAGTAACAGAAACCTGGTTCAGGGCTCCCGAGAGCACCCCAGCACTACCAGGTTATACCTCATACCATGCTTTTCGGCCCCAAAACTTGGATCGAACCACAAAAGGAAGGAGAGTATCGATATTCATCAAAGATACCCACACCTCCAGGTTGGTGGCAAAGCACGAAGCATCAGAGACTATCCATGTGCAACTAAAAGTGGGTAAAACTGCCTTCCAGTTTATAGCCTGCTACAGACCACCCTCCCAAACCCAGGAACCCCACTCGGCCTTCCTGAGAACACTGGAAAATATGAAGGTCTCTCCAAACACCATTATATTGGGCGACTTCAACTACCCAAACATAGACTGGGAGCATTACTCTAGCACCAACACCCTAGCCCAAAGATTCCTAGAATTTATAAACTCAAATGCTTTGGAACAACTTGTTACCACTCCCACAAGAGGGGAAAACGTACTGGACCTGATCATCACCAACATGGGGACTCTATGCTCCAGACCAGAAGTGTATCCCTCACTGGTAAGATCAGACCATAAACTAATCTCACTGGATATTCACATCCCGACCCCACCCTCTGCCCAGAAAACCACAGTGAAAAACTTCTCTAAAGCAAATTTCACACTCCTCAAAACCGAGGTGGAATCCTTCAAAGCCCCCGGGCCTGTGGAAAATACGGTCCAGACCGCAGAATCCTTTATAAACGCATTCTATGAACACCCCAAATAAAACCAAGCCCCAATCCTCCAAAGGCAGACTTCCTCTCTGGTGGACCCCAGCCATAAACAATCTATACAGTAGAAGGAGGAAGCTACTAAATGATAGAGCAAAATCCCAAAAAGGGAAGGCATCACTGATCAGTATTAGCAAAAAACTACGGGGACTCATAAAATTGTCTAAGGCCAGCTTCGAGAGAAAAATTGCACAGGACACTAAGGATAATCACAAGGCTTTCTTTAGTTATGTTAGGAACCTGGGTGGTAATTCCCAGATATGCTCAGAATTGGTCCAAAATGACAAAAAATACACCGAACCCACAGACATTGCCAACATCCTAGCTGACAGGTTCAGCAAACCCCACACCAAAGGGCAAATATCTATCCCAGCAGAGTGCTGCCCCTGACATCTCAGATGCTGGTAAGAGCCGCCATCTCCAAAGCAAAAAACACAGCATCAATGGGACCAGACGGTGTCCCGGGCTGCGTCCTACATGAACTCCAAGAAGAGCTAAACCCAAACATAAAACTACTGTTCAATCTCAGCCTTACTACAGGATATGTGCCCAAAGAGTGACGTACAGCAACAGTGGTCCCTCTCCATAAAGGTGGTGCCTCAACAGATCCTGGAAACTATCGCCCCATAAGCCTGACTAGCTTGGTCTGCAAAGCTATGGAAAGGATCATCATGGACCTCATAAATAAAGAAATTGGGGACCTACAGTCACTGGATCCTGCTCAGTTCGACTTTAAGGGCAGATCTTGCCTCTTAAACCTGGTTGATTTCTTTGAAACAGTCGCCAAGGCCATTGACAAGGGGAAGGTGGTCCACACAGCCTACCTGGACCTCGCAAAAGCCTTCGATACAATACCCCACTCGGGCATTATAGATAAGCTCACCAGCTTTAATTTTAACCCCTATGTCACTAGATGGATTGCAAACTGGCTCAAGGACAGAACCCACATGGTTAGAATTGCTGGAGCCATGTCGGACTCCAAACCAGTTACAAGTGGTGTCCCACAAGGCTGAGTCCTGGGACCTCTCTTGTTCGGTATATATTTCTCGGAGGTACAGGCCAATACGGAAGGACTGTGACTGACCAGGTTCGCATATGACTGCAAACTGGGCGCCATAATCGACTCTCCAGCCGACACAAGCATCCTCCAAAAGGGCCTCATAGAAACAGACAACTGGTGCCAGAGCCATGGCCTCAAGCTAAATGCCAAAAATTGTATAGCCATCCCCTTTGGCAAAAACAAAGTGCCCACAAATTACCACATAGGTGGTAATCCATTAAGTACAGAAGAAGTAATTAGGGACCTGGGGACCCAAGTTGATAGCAGTCTCTCATTTGACAACCACGTGGCCAAAGTGGTTAGAAAAACATTTTATATAGCCCACCTAATCATGAAGGGATTCACATCTAGATCAGGGGAGGTCATCGTGCCTCTTTACTCATCCCTTATCAGGCCCATAATTGATTGGGATGTACCTTACCAGACACATGCAGCAACTGGAAAGACCCCAAAAGTACCTCACCAAGAGGATCAAAGGGCTCAAACAGATGCCATATGCTGCCCGGTTAAAGAAACTCCAGCTCTTCTCAGTGGCATACCGCCTGTTCAGAGGCGATCTGTGCCTGACGTATAAAGCCGTGTCCAACCCAGAATTAATGGACATGCCGCACCTCAGAAAATCCAAATCCCATCGAGCTACGCGCTCGAGAGACTTGAACCTCAGCACTGAAGTAAATAGGACATGCTGGAGGGACAGATTCATAACCCAGAGGCTCCCTTCACTCTGGAATAAAATCCCAGTCCAGGTTAGGCAGAGTCCCTCATTGACTCTCTTCAAGAGGAATCTTGATGAGTGGATGGGAGATCGTAGGTTTACCCCGGGTATCACTTCTGTGTCATTGTTAGACAGAGGCACAGTATACTAACCTCGAAAAAGGGCATAGCAAAATAAATTTAAAATGTGTGGCGAAAGCCAAACACATTCTGGCTAGGCTTATAGGGCAGATAGCCTAGTCTGAACCTATGAACCTATAAAAAATCATTTTGACTTAATAAGCAGCCTCTGAACAAACTGTGCAATGTTAAGAGATTGGGAGAATGGAGTAGGTTACATTTTGTGTATATGAGGAGAACAGCATTCAAAGTTCAGATTTATTAGGTTTCTTGAGCATGTGCATCTTCACAGATGACATTAAAAAGCGATATTAACAGAGCACAAACGTGCAGTAAGTACTCGGTCGAGGAGGAAACCAAGACCTGTACCTCCATGAATAAGAAGGTATATAATGCAGAAGAGTTTTTTTTGTTAGATGGGAGCAACACAATTTTAGCAAAAGATGACAGTTGGTCATTCTCAATCTGTCGTTTACAGCCATACCAGGATTTTTAACCTTATTCATGAATTCCTGCTTATTACCATGACAGCTAGATTTAAAACTAGACAGCCTTGAGTCCCCAAGTGTAATGACTAGCCATAGTCATAGTGATTTTGAATCTGTCTTGTTGCCTAAAAAAATACAGAGTAAACCTTCTTTTGATGGGGGAGTTGCAGCATAAGTTACAGTTTTATTATGAAGACCTTTCCCCCCAGTGTGTTCTACTAGTAAAAGCATGTAAATGGATGACAGAAAGCAGCAAAAGTAGAACCTTGTTGAAACCCAGATGTGAGCATGTAGAGTGAATTGCTAATCCTTAGTACTATCCAGTAGGTATGCAGTCATTGGTAATGGGAAGCCTCTTCGAGACAGTATCCATTGCTGCACAGCATGCCTGTAAATGGATAAGAAGAATGTCATGATCCACTATGTCATACGCTGAGGAGAAGTAATGGTGGACCTATACTGGATAGTAGTGTTGATCCTTTGCCCTAAGGAAATTCAAGAGACAAATCATGTTTGTCTCTGTATTATGTAGAAACTGGACTGAAGTGGATCATTAAACTCTCTGTAGTCTTTTTTGGTGAAATCTAGCTGCAAATAAACAACATTCACTGTAACATTTGCTTAAAAGTGAAAATAATTGTCATCATCCAAACTGTGCTTCAAGATTGGGGTAACCAAGTCCTCTTTTAAAGAAGATGAAAATCTTAGTACTTAAAGCAAAGACATTTTGAACTGCTGGACCCACACATCAAGGCAGGCTGAAGCTAGTCTTGTTTGGAATGGGTCCAGGTGTCCAGTTACAGGTCGTAAGCTTGAAATCAATGCTGCAATTCCGAATTGAAACTCCCCTTGTGGTTATCATGCAGTAAGAAGCCTCTCTTTGACGGCAACTTAGCAGTAAAGAGCAAACAGCTAACTCAAAATTGTCTACAGAGGTTTCTACAGGTAATCAGTCAAATGACTCAACCTGTCAGTCAACCATGTGAAAGAATGCTCCCAGTTGATGTGATGTAATGGAGTTCTGTGTACAGGGGAATGCTACAAAGCTTGCCACTTAGTAAACATCACAGTGTTCCTCTAGCCTAAGCTTGAAATCAAAGGCACCTCCACTTATGAGCAAGCCTTTGCCATATACTTGGTGCATATACATAGCTGAGTATTAGTCCATGGTTCATGTAGTAAAAGGAGAACAAGCGTATACATGGAGTGGAAAAGGCAGAGCTCAGAGAGTAATGTCCAGCTGTATTTCTAATCTTAAAATAACTCTCCAAACAATAATTGGTGTAATGCAGATACAAATTGATTGGTGTTGACACCATACAAAAAATTAGGTTAGAAAATATTATTAATACCATGGTAACATGCAAAAATGGGAATTGCAACTCACAACGTATTGTTTATATAGCTACCTGTACGAAATGCTCGGCCTTTTATATAGGCAAAACCGAGAGGAAGTTAAAGACTCGTATATACGAGCATATGTACAGGATAAAAAAGGGAGATTCAAAAAATGCATTATGTAAGCATATTGTAGATAAGGGGACAGATCATAATTTTAGATTTGCCATTATAGACCAGGTAGAGATTAGTGATAGAGGTGGAAATTGGAAGACCTACCTGGCCTGGGTAGAGAGCAAATGGCAAATATGTACAGATGCAACTACACCTCCTGGCATAAATGATTATATCAGTTTAAAACCTTTTTTAGCTTTGAACTAATATTTTAGAACAAAGGAGTTCATGCCTACCAGAAGTTATTACAATTTTGAATTTACAAGCAATTGGAAAATTGTATAATTTATACATACATTCCAAGTTGTATATACAGTACATATGGGGTTATTGTACAAATATAAGGATATACACACACATACAGGTTATTCTACAGACATGGAAGTTATTTTTTGCTCTTGTCAAGATTAAGTCTAACAAGCATTTATTCATTATAAGTGTTCATATACTCAGTGCATTTGTAAGGCATATATACACTAACCAATGTTACATGATGTTTGGAAAAAACTTGTAATGAAGAAGATGGTAGCAAATACTAAACATGTTACATAATTTTATGATTCTCATTTTTAAGAACACAGTTTACAATATTTATGTTTATAATAGACTACAGTATAGTTTACAACAACAGGCATAAAGGACGGTTTTAAAATATTGACATATATGTTTGTTTTTTAAAAATGTATATTATCAGTATTTTTAACTTGTTATTTTTAATTGTAAATCATTGATTGAATGATTTTGGCGCCAAAAATGTTATAAAATGAATGGACTGTAGGAGCTTATTGGTTCTGATGAAATCTGTGTTGTGACAGATGAAAGCGCTTAACCATACCAGCAACTGAGCATTTTGTGTGTGGCTCTAATCTGTAATAAAATTTGTGTACATTGATATTCGAGCTTCGAGTTTTTGGGGCATCTACAACCTGCTATTCTTTGGGAATTACAGTAGCTGAGTGTTATTTTTTCTACATTGGCAAATATAAGTCAACCCCTGGTGTATCTGTAATGGAGGGTATAAAGATCCACTGAAACACATCTAACCTTATAACATGACTGGTTAATATCAGATGTTATGTGATCCTATCTCGCCTACATTCTGTACTGATGGGCTCGGAGCCGACCCCTCGGCTCTGACTCTGCACGCTATGCTATAGAGCGAAGCCTCTTATTGGCTGAGCTATTCTCTATCCCAGGATGCACCACCGCTAATCCCCCAGATCTCGTTTGCCGCTTACAAGCTAGGACGTGGTCTCAAACTTGGCTGAGCAAAGTACTGTTTTCTTTCAAAGTTCCTGTCAGGAATTTGCTTATTCTTACCCAAAAAGCTGTTTTAACAGCTATTGTTGTTGTACGAGTGTGTTTTGAAGAATTTGGTTGTGAAAATTGTGTTTTTGATTAAGGGAAAGGTTTCCCGTTTAAGTTAGAGGGGCCTTCCCCTATTATTCAGCTAATGTCTGTTATTTTTTCTAGGAGGTCAAGTACCTGTTTAAATTAGAGGGTCTTGGCCCTCCTGTTCTGTATTTTTTTCTTTTGATATTGTATTGTGTCCTTTTTAAAAAAAAAAAAAAAAAAAAAAAAGTTGGTTTAAAATGTTTGTATTGTGTTAAAATCCTAAGCAGATAGTGCTACTTTATCCGGCTGCAGTGTTTTTTGGTAGTCAGTTAAGATGTCAAAAGAACATAGACCCTCAGGGTTCAAAAAGTGCACGAGGTGTGGTTATAAAATGTCTATAACTGATGACCACTCCTCGTGCGTATATTGTTTAGGCGCTAAGCACCTACAGGAGTCCTGTAGCATGTGTCACGCCTTTTCATCTAGAGTCCTCCAAGAGAGGAAGAATAAATTAATATTGAAAGGGCTGATTAAACCCTCCTTCGAGGAGGCATTATCTTCCTCTTCCTCTCCTACTAAGAAGAAGAAAGCGTCGGCTCCGACCAGCCCATCGGAACCGACCACTAAGAAACCTAGGCAGGCTTCTCCATCGGCTCCACGGACTTCGGAGCCGAGGGTGGAACGGTCTGCCTCGATGCCTCCAGTCTTGACTCCTCTGGTTTCTGAGCCGAGGACTGGGGCATCGAGAGGCGGGTCACCTTCATCGGCTCCACTGATTTTGGAGCCGATGAAGGTTGCCGGCTCAGACTCTTCCCCTTCGGCGCCGAAGCCCTCCTCGGCACCGAGGGAAATTGTTTTGAGGTCTCCCTCGGAACCGATAGTAGTCGAGTCCATTCGGAGCCGGTCCCCTAGTCCTTTGGAGCCGATGGAGAAGTCGGTTCGGACCCAATCGGTGTCATCTAGATCCTCCAAGATGTCTGATTCGGACATCGACAGGGTGCTCCTAAGACTTTTCCAGTCTCCTATGTTCCAAAAGTTAGTTTCAGCTCCAGCCCATTCGGCTTCGGAGCCGATGGCCCACCCTGTTGTTATGGTTCCTCCTCCAACAGCCTCCACACCGTTGGAGCCGGTGATGGTGGAGCCGATGGAGGTTTTCGGGTCGGGCCCGACCCTTACTCCAACCCCGGCTCTCGAGTCGGAGTTCGGTACGCAGACCTCCTCTGTCGGGCCCGGGGGGGACGCTTCGGGACTGATGTTTTCGGTCCCAAGCCTTCCTCTCGGTGCATCGGCTGCAGGGGTACCGTCTACCGTTGTGGCCACGGAGGTGGGACCTTCCCAGGATTCTGGTGGTCCCGCCTTCAAGGCCATGAGGAGTGCGTTAGCCAAATCTTCTTTGGCTACCTCCACTGTCTCTCCAGCACCTTCCCTGCATACGGAGACTGGGTCTTTGGCAGTTCCCCTGTCCTTAGACAGCGGAGCCCCGGGGCCTGAGGTCACCCCCACAGGGGGTTCCCCCCCTCCTGGAGGTCCCTCTGAAGCTTCTTCGGAGGAACCTCCAAGGAAAAGATCGTGCAAGAGGAAGCACGTTGACTCCCCCGATGAGTCTCTCACGTCAGACACTGATCTTGATGATGCAGAGGGGTCCCCTAAGTCGTCCTCAGATGATGTCTCCTTTGCAGACATCCTGGAAGCCCTCAAACAACGAGGCGGCTGGCAATCTAAACCCCCTTCTGCTGATGAGTCGGTGTTCCTTAAGGCCTTTGGGGCTCTGCCCTCTGCCTCCTGGGTGTCTCCGCCCTTCGACGAGCTCCTAGATTTGATCTGTCGAAGGGCGTGGGAACACCCAGACTCTGTGGAACCGGTGCCTGCTCACCCAAATAAGTTCCTGTCAGCACCCCCGGAAAAGGAGTTTTTGACGAAAGGTGTGGCTGTAGATGCCTTGGTGGTGGCATCTGCTACCCAGCAAGATGTAGCAGAGGCTTCGACGTCCGTCCATCCTCCTAATAAGGAGTCTAGGAGCATGGATTGGTACGGTAAGCGCACCCTAAGTTCAGCGGCCTTTACTTTAAGGTCCCTGAACTATCTAACACATTTCACCAGGTTTCAGAGGGATCTGATCAAGGAGCTTTCAGATACCCTCTTAGGTAACCTACCTGAGCAGCTGGCCCAGACAGTTGGCTCTCAGTTGGCTACGCTGTCATCCATATCAAACTCGTCCATGAGGCTCATTTCTTATGCGGCAAGGCGTAGTAGAGCGGGTACAGGTATTACTCTACGGAGGCAAGCCTGGCTCCGCCTGTGTCATTTTGCGGAGGCCTTCAAGTCTTCCTTTGCCGATGCTCCCTTTGACGGGTCCTCTTTGTTTGGACCCAAGGTAAAGGACACATTGACCCGCTGCGAGCAAGAAGGTAAGACTTTGACTGCCGTAGGGGCACGATTTTCCACTCCCTTTCGGCCTTACCCCAAGGCTAAAAGAGGAGGGAAAATGTGGTTCCGTAGATCTCAGAAGTCTTATCCCTCTCAGCAGGACGATCCCCCTTTTAGAGGCAGAGGAGGGGGAAATTCTTCTGGAAGACACCGTCCCAGAGGCGGCAGAGGCCCCCGCAACACTGGAGACCGCGAGTCCTTTCGTGGCTCTTCAGCCTTTCACAGTCCCTGAGGGATTGCCCGACTGTGCAGCTCCGGAGCCAGTCGGGGGTCGTTTTTCGAGGCACCTAAAAGCCTGGGAAGGTATCACTCAGGGACCGATGGGTGCTTCGAATTATCGCCGGAGGTTACGCCATCCCCTTTTCTCACTCCCCACCTCAGTCCAAAAAAATCCCGGACCCGCCACCCAGTCAACGGGAAATTGCAGCCTTAGAGTTTCAAAGCTGCTTCAAAAAGGAGTCATCCAACCAGTCCCCGCAGACCAGATCGGATTAGGGACTTACTCAAGATTCTTTTTGGTGCCAAAAAAGACCGGGGACTTGAGGCCCATTTTGGATCTCAGCATTCTAAATGGTTCAGTCAAAAAGTCCAAGTTCCGAATGGTCACCCTACAATCCATTCTCCCACTGCTGGAGAAAGGTGTTTGGATGTGCTCCATAGATCTCAAAGATGCCTATTACCATATATTAGTACATCAAGCGTCCAGGAGACATCTGCGCTTCTGCCTGGGAGACAGTCATTTTCAGTTCCGCGCGTTGCCCTATGGTCTCACCACAGCCCCCAGGGTGTTCACCAAATGTTTGGCGGTCGTGACTGCTCACATGAGAAGTCTTGGATTCCAGGTGTTTCCGTATCTAGACGACTGGCTCCTGACTGCCACCTCCAAGCATCAACTATTGCGGAGCCTACAAGCCACAATATCACTGGGCACTTCTCTTGGAATCACCTTCAATTGGCCAAAGTCTGTGTTGCTGCCATCTCAACGCATAAGATTCATCGGAGTAGAAATAGACTCAAACCGAATGCGGGCCTATCTACCTCCAGAAAGGATACAAACCATACAGGCTCAAGTTCGGGCCTTACTTCCCAGATCCAAAGCCCCAGCCAGAATGGTCCTGCAGCTATTGGGATCTATGTCCGCCACGGTTCTTCTAGTTCCCCTAGCAAGGTTGCACATGAGAATTCTCCAGTGGCTTCTTTTAACACAGTGGTCCTTTCAGGATCTCCCTCTCAGTCACCTCATATGGATCACGGAAACCTGCAAACGGGACCTTTGCTGGTGGCTGGTGCCCTCCAATCTGGATCAGGGACGACCCTTTGTTCCACCTCCTCTGGTGGCCACTTTGACTACGGACGCCTCCCAGATGGGGTGGGGGGGGGCATTCCCTGGGCAGGTCGGTCCAAGGCAAATGGCATTCAGAGAAGACCCTTCTTCATATCAGCATCTTAGAAATGAGGGCGGTGTTTCTGTCCCTACAAGCCCTTCACGATTACCTCCCTCAGGGCGTAATTGCCGTTCACTCCGACAACATGTCAGTAGTCTGGTACCTGAACAAGCAGGGAGGGACCAGATCATACCCCCTTTGCAGAGAGGCCATGAGAGTTTGGGAATGGGCAGTGTCGACCAAACGATTTCTAGTGGCGACTCATATCCCTGGCAAGTCCAATGTGATAGCCGACAGACTGAGCAGAACTATCCTCTCTCCACACGAGTGGTCTCTGAACATTACGGTTGCAAATCAGATTTTCAGCAAATGGGGAATTTCTTGTTGCGACCTCTTCGCAACCCCGCTGAATACGAAGTGCAAAAAGTTCTTCTTTCTCACTCCGGCTCCGGGGGAGAGCCCTATGGACGCACTAGCCCGTCCGTGGCCCACCGGCTTACTATATGCTTTTCCCCCAGTTCCCCTCCTTCCCAGAGTGATCCAAAAGGCGTCTCACTTGGGGAGCAAAATGATCTTAGTTGCTCCTTACTGGCCTCGTCAGGTATGGTTCCACAATCTTCGGAAATATGCACTGGACGGTCCATGGTTCCTAGATCAGATCCCAGACCTATTAGTTCATCAGTCGGGACTACTCCACCAGTCCCTACACACCTTGAAATTGACAGCTTGGCTCCTCCTCTTCCGACTATAGTCAGGAATCATACCTTAGATCCGGAAGTTGTACACATCCTATCTTCGGCCCACAAGTCTGCCACTAAGAAATTGTATTCTAGCAAATGGAAGAGATTTGCTATTTGGGCTCATCTCCGGGGTCTGGATCCCGTCACTTCTCCTGTATCAGAAGTCCTGAAATTTCTAACTTCCCTTTTCAATCAAGGTTCCTCAGTCTCTACCATTAAAGTTCAATTGGCAGCTATTTCCAATTTTCACGAGTCTATAAACCCACCTTTAATGAGCAACAGATTGTGTAAGACCTTCATGAAAGGTGCTGCGCTTTTACGACCTCCGATTTCTCATCCTGCTCCTCCATGGGATCTCAATGTGGTGTTACGTGCCTTAACTTCCTCCCCCTTCGAACCGGCAGCAACATGTGATTTAAAATTTCTATTGTGGAAAACTGCCTTTCTGGTTGCGATTACTTCCGCCAGAAGGGTTTCAGAACTTCAAGCTTTGTCTGTAAAACCTCCGTACCTGTTTTTTCACAAAGATAGAGTATCTCTCAGACCAAATCCATCCTTTGTCCCTAAGGTTTGTTCCAGTTTTTGCCTACAACAGTCATTAGAACTTCCAGTTTTCTTTCCAAAGTACTCAAACAAAGCGGAATACTTATTCCACACATTAGATGTCCACAGGCAATTGCGTTTTTATTTAGATAGGGCCAAACAAACAAGGAAAACAGATCAATTGTTTGTATCCTTTTCGGATAATAAATTGGGCAAAGCCGTCACAAAGGTCACTATTGCCAAATGGATCAGGGACTGTATTACTCAAGCTTATTCCTCTTCTAATAAAGAGCTTACGACCTCTGTCAAAGCTCATTCTACAAGAGCTATGGCTACTTCAATAGCATTCCATTCTAAGCTTGCCATTAGTGACATTTGTGCTGCGGCTACGTGGTCCTCCCCGCACACTTTTATTTCTCACTACAAATTGGATGTGGCATCTAGGGGGTGAGCTTCATTTGGTTCCACAGTGCTCAGGAGTGTTTTCCAGTGAGCCACCCAGGATTTAGGTGCTAGGGACGCTGTCCCATCAGTACAGAATGTAGGCGAGATAGGATCACATAACATCTTTTAGTTATGTACTCACCATAACTTTAGATGTTTGGGATCCATCTCGCC
>NC_056731.1:546143604-546158604 GCF_019279795.1 Protopterus annectens
ACAAGATTTAGTACATGTTTCTGAACAGGTGGGTAAGCATTCTTTGCAATGTGGTTTTGATGCTGTACAGGCCTCGCCTAGGGTGGCTGCCACTGGGTCAGTTCTTCGCAGGCACGCCTGGCTGAGGGATCAGAATTTATCTGACCATGTTAAGACAAGGATTTTAGATGCTCCTTTACAATCTGATGTGTTGTTTGGTTCACCTGTTGAGGCAGTCTTAAAGAAAATGGAAGACAAGGCTAAGTCTATGCAGACTGTTAAAGATTTTTTGCAGGTTCAGCCTCCGAAGTTTAGTAGAAATTGGCCTACCAAGGGGTGGACGTATCCTTCTTATGATTCCCAGTCTAGGGGTAGATCTAGACGTGGTAGGGGCAGAGCTCAGGGCTCTTTCAGGCCTAGAACAGGAGTTCACCTGCACAGTCTTCGGTGAGGGCAGGGGTCAGTCCTTTCGTAAACAGACCCAATGACCTACCTTTTCAGCTGCCAGAGCCTTCTCGCCTGGCAGCACCTTTGGGAGGAAGGTTGGCACTTTTCAAGGAAAATTGGAGTTTAATTACCCAAGACAGATGGGTATTGGATATCATACACCAAGGTTACAGGTTTTATTTCCATACCTTGCCTCCTTTCAAAGGTATGCCAGACGTTCCTCCTCAGCAAAGAATAGAGGCTCACAAACAAATTTCTTTGTTACTTCAAATAGGGGCCATACAGCCAGTCCCTATGCCAGAAGTGGGCCTAGGATTTTATTCTCGCCTGTTCCTAGTACCAAAGAAGGGGAACACGTGGAGACCAATTTTGGATTTATCTATCCTCAACACTTATCTGGACATTCCCAAGTTCAAAATGTTGACGTTACAACAGCTTTTACCTTTGCTGGGCAAAGATCATTGGATGGTAACTTTGGATCTCAAGGAGGCTTACCTTCATGTTCCTATCAGACTGACTTGCAGGAAGTATCTGCGTTTTCGGGCTGGGACTTCTCATTATCAGTTCTCTGCATTGTCCTTTGGCTTATCTGCTGCGCCCAGAGTGTTCACGAAAGTTCTGGCTCCAGTGATAGCTTTCTTCAGGCTAAAAGGAATACAGATCTATCCTTATTTGGACGATTGCCTGATTCTGGCTCAAGGAAGGGACGAGCTTCTTCATCATTTGGAATATGTGATAGCAGTGCTAAGATGCCTGGGGTATTCTGTGAACGAAATAAAGTCCAGTCTAGTACCCTCTCAGGACATGTGCTTTCTGGGTGTAAGACTGAATACAGCATCCCAGATGGCCTTTTTGACCCCGGACAAGCAAAAGAATCTTTCCCTTTACTTTCATCAATTGTCTCATCAGTCCAGGCTGACTGCAAGGACAGTCCTTCAAGCCTTGGGGTTCATGGCATCTTGTATTCTGGTGCTTCCCAATGCCAAACTGCATATGAGGAAGCTACAATGGCATCTCAAAAATGTATGGACACAGCACTGCCAGGATCTGGACACTGTCATTCAAATAATACCTTGCATTCAAAAGGAATTTGTGTGGTGGGCTCAGGAATGTCACCTAAACAAGGGACTCTCTGTGACCCGGCCAGAGGCGAGTCAGATTCTAACGACAGATGCCTCAGACAAAGCTTGGGGAGCTCATCTAAATGGAAAGTGGATACAAGACAAGTGGCCTGCCAGACTACAACATCTACATATCAACTTGAAGGAGATGTTAGCAGTCCAGTTTGCATTAATAGCTTTCAAGGATTTACTTCTTCCAGGGCAGGTGTTGATTCTAACAGACAACACAACTGTCATGTGGTACATCAACAAGCAAGGGGAACACATTCTTATCCTCTATGCAGGCAAGCAATGATTTTGTGGGAGACTGCTCTCAGTTTACAGCTAAATCTTCAGGCAAGGTTTCTGCTGGGAGCACAGAACTCCTTAGCAGATGTGTTGAGCAGACGAATTTTGGATCCCCACGAGTGGAAATTGGATCCTCATGTATTTCAGAAATTGACAGTGTTATGGGGAACTCCAGACATAGATCTGTTCGCTTCTCCACTAAACCACCAGCTGCCAAAGTTTTGCACGAAAAGGTTTCATCCCACAGCTTGGAAAGTGGATGCTCTTTCTTTCAGTTGGAGCAATCTTCATGTGTATGCCTTTCCACCTCTGCCTCTCCTCCCAAAGGTACTTCTAAAGGTCAGACAGGACAAGCCAAGGATGATTTTAATAGCTCCAGATTGGCCTCGACAGCACTGGTACCCATTACTGAGAAGTCTGTGCAGGAGCCTCCATGGCCTTTGCCTTCGATTCCACACCTGTTGTCTCAGGAGGACAGTCATTTACTCAATGTCAAACTTCACTCTCTTCACCTAACAGCCTGGCATATTCTGTTTTGAACCATAAAGGGTCTCAACTTCCACAGCAAGTTTTGAATGTCATTTTGGAAGCTAGAAGGCCTAGTACAAGGAAAGTGTACGCAGATAAATGGAAGAGATTTTTATTTTGGAGTGCAGCAAAGGATTTTGATGTTTCTGAGCCTAATTTAAGTGTGGCTCTTCAATATCTTACTGAGTTACTGGACAAAGGTCTGTCCTTCTCTTCTATTAAGGTTCATGCTGCAGCAATTTCGGCTCACTATGACTGTGACCCACCATTGTTTTCTCATCCTTTGTTCAAGCAATTTCTTAGAGGGGCAAAGAATATAAGACCCCATGTAGAGCTCCTACTCCTGCTTGGGATCTCAATTTTGTGTTGGAGAAACTCACTCTACAACCTTTTGAGCCTGCAGCTACTACTGAGTTGAAATATTTATCATGGAAGACTGCTTTTTTGTTGGCCATTACCTCTGCAAGAAGGGTTTCGGAATTGCAGGCCCTTATGGCGGTTGAGCCTTTCTTAATTTTCCATAAGGATAGGGTATCTTTGCGTACTAATCCTTCCTTTATGCCTAAAGTGGTTTCTAGTGTGGCTTTAAACCAAACTATTCATTTGCCTACTTTTTATGCAAATCCCCAAAATAAAGGGGAAAAGATTTTGCACACTTTAGATGTACACAGGCAGTTGCGATATTATTTGAGCAGAACTAAAGGGTTCAGGCAGTCTCAGCAGTTATTTGTTTCATTTGCTTTGAGTTCTCAGGGCAAGCCTGTGTCAAAACAAACTATTTCTAAGTGGATTGGGTTTTGCATTGCTTTCTGTTATTCCCATCATGGCAAGGAGATTCCAGCTGGGATTAGGCCTCATTCCACTAGGGCTACTGGCACTTCGACAGCCTTTTTAAGGGGGGTGGCAACTAAAGATATTTTGGAGGCAGCTACTTGGAGTTCAGTGCATACTTTCTCTAAGCATTATCACCTTCCACTTTACTCTAAATCTAGGGCTGGTTTTGCCACTGCTGTTTTACAGGGCATTTTGGCAGCTCCTGCTTCTTTATAGTTTTGCCATCCTCCCTTATCTCTGCTTTGGGATTCTACCCAAGTGTAAGGACTGCAGCAATGTGAGATGAAGAACATAGTACAGTTTTGTACCTACCATAAATGTAGATGTTCAAGATCCACATTGCTGCAGTCCAATTTACCTCCCTCCTTCCCTCTGTAGTTAGAGGCGGTTGTGTGGGTTGGGTTGTAAATATTGTATATATTGTATATATTGTACATATTATTAGTGCAAGGGTGGTTGGTTGGTTGTTTGCTGTCTTTTGGTTTTGACCTTTCTTTGTAGGGTCTTCTGACATCTGGGGCAAGAAAAGACTGAGGATATGACGTCGGTCATGCGCATTTGTACCCTGACGTCCTGATGTCAGTCTAATGCGCCTTGACCGACGTCAGCCTTATACTTTGATATTCGGGCCGACCGAGGACAGCGGACTACCCAAGTGTAAGGACTGCAGCAATGTGGATCTTCGAACATCTACATTTATGGTAGGTACAAAACTGTACTTTTCACTGTTGCAGTCATCACATTTGGGTTATCTGCTTGCAGTAGCCATCAGTCGGCCTGATTAACAAAGTCTTTGGTCCTGCGTCGGTTGCTGTCTCTTCTTCCGTGATGTCAGGTAGTCAGGGGTATAAAACATGCAGCCGACGCCATTACATCAGTCTTTCTGCCGTGCGGTAGCAGAAGCAGTTCGCAAGTGCTGGTCGTTTGACTCCTGAAATTTTCGTTTTTGAGTTTCAGAACCAAAGTCTTCAACTAAAAGCTAAGTACCCATTGGGGAAATCTTTTCTTGCTGTAAACCAATATCAGTAAACGTAAATAATCGCATTTCTTGTGGAAAGCAAATACCTCATAAAGATTTTCATTCGTACTGTATTCCTTGCCTAAGCCCTGACCACGACCTACCTCGTGGTCGGTTTTGTGCCTTATTTAAACCACAAACTGTCCATCGTCAGTATATTTTCGCTTCTAAATATTTTGGTGCTCAGTTCAGTTATCCAGATATGTCTTCGGTAAACCATCTGACTACCGACATTTCGAAAAAACGCAAAGATAAAGACAGAGACAGGCCACCTAGGTCCAAAGCTGCCGACGACGCTTCTCCTAAGCCAGTCACCATTTCACCGGTACTCAGTGAGGCGCTTTCGCAGCCCCTGATACCCATTACTTCAGATTCGCAGGCCTCTACTGAGAACCATTCAGAGTATGGTATGCCACTAGATGCTTCAACTTTGGAACCTGCGGATGTCTCTACCTTTGATGGGTCCGGAGCTGCTGTGCAGGCACTGGCTTCTGAGGGTGTATTCAAGCCTATTGACTTGCAGATTAAACAGACACCATCTTCTTCTTCAAGGCCTAAAACTCGAACCATGCCTAGAAAACTGACGCCCAGACAGCATGGTCAGGCCTCTATGCCTAAAAAATAAGAATGGCTTGAAGACCTTATTGCTTTAATCATGGGAAGCCAAACTTCTCCTTCTAAGAGACCTAGGAACTTCTCCTTCTAAGAGACCTAGGACTGAGTTTGCTTATGATACTTCTGACCAGGATTCTGAAATTTCTGTTTCCTCTGATGACCAGGATTTACCCTTATCTATCTATGAGGATTCTAATGCTGACTACTCTTTTCCCTCTGCTTACCCCTGGAGGATTTTTCTTTTTCTTTTTCCTTCATCAAAATTCACACTTCAGCTGTTTCAGCTCATAACACAGAACCTCCTTTCTTCTCTCATCCATTGCTTAAGCAGTTCCTCAGAGGGGCCATAAATTTAAGACCACCCAGGAGGAGAGCCCCAACTCCAGCCTGGAACCTCAAGTTTTTGTATTGGAGAAATTCACTCTTCCTCTTTTCTAGCCAGCTGCTAGTGCAGATTAAAAATTCCTTTCGTGGAAAACAGCCTTCCTTTTAGCAATCACTTCAGCATGAAGGGTATCTGAATATTACAGGCCCTTATGGCAGTGGAGCCTTTCATCATCTTTCATGCGGACAGGGTGTCCCTCAAAACCAATCCCTCCTTCATGCCCAAGGTGGTATCCAGTGTGGCTCTTAATCAGTCCATTCATTTGCCAACCTTCTTTCCTAATCCACAGAACAAAGGGGAATGGATACTTCACTCCTTAGGTGTGCACAGACAACTTAAATTTTACTTGGACAGGACTAAACTTCAAAGGAAATCTGAACAACTGCTGCTGGCATTTGCTGCAGGGGCAGAGAGAGGAAGGCTATTTCAAAGCAAGCCATTTCTAAATGGATAGGCCATTGCATTAATTTCTGCTATAAGCACCATGGAAAACCCTATCCCACAGGGGATCAGACCCCATTCAGCCAGGGCTGCATCTACCTCTACAGCCTTTCTCAGAGGTGTCTCTACCAGGGACATCCTAGAAGTTGCTACCTGGAGTTCTGTACATACTTTCACCAAGCATTACCATTTGCCAAGTTTCTCTAAATCCAGAGCTGGCTTTGCCACTGCAGTCTTGCAGGGTCTTATAGCTGGTCCTAATGTTATCTAAATTCCCCCTCCCATCCTTAGCTTTGGGAATCTACCCAAATGTGATGACTGCAACAGTGAAACACAAATAACATAGTACAGTTGTGTACACTTACCATAAATGTAGATGTTCGAGTGTATTCACTGTTGTAGTCCTGGTTACCCTCCCTCCAGCCCTCTGACTTTTTTGGCTATACCTCTACTCTCCTTTACTATGCTTAAAAGCTTTTTGGTGTATTTGCTTTTTTATTGGAGGTAAATCCTTGTGTGTGTGTGTGTGTGTGTGTGTGTGTGTGTGTGTGTGTATGTATGTATGTATATATATATATATATATATATATATATGTATTATATGTATATGTATTATATGTATGTATATGTATTATTGCTTCCCGTTAAGGGAGCACCTGACATCTAGGGCAAGAAAAACTGATGTAATGGCGTCGGCTGCATGTTTTATACCCCTGACTACCTGACGTCACGGAAGAAGAGACAGCAACCGACGCAGGACCCAAGACTTTGTTAATCAGGCTGACTGAGGGCTACTGCAAGCAGATAACCCAAATGTGATAACTGCAACAGTGAATACACTCCAACATCTACATTTATGGTAAATGTACACAAACTGCATCCTTTTGCAGAGAGGTTGTGAGTCTGTGGGTACTTACAATAACAGTAGGTTTATTTCTTTTCACTTTGGTATTGGCGCCCTCTCATCCTTGCCCTTGTGCTTGTGGGAAGTGTACTGAAAGTTTAATTGCTCATAGACTTACCCCAGGTTTTCCACTTTGCTTAGATGGCTTGTTTATAATACCACTGCCTTGCTTCAGTATGAAAGGCATCTTTTCTGAACCTGGCTGTGATCTTGTTAGGGGTATATGAGAATTCCTTTGTCGTACTGTTCGATTACTTCTGTATTGACAATGTTATCAGTATCTATGCTTTTACTTATTTGAATTGTATGGGGCTTGTTTTATAATGCTTCCTAGATTTAAGGATACAGTCAGAGCTGTCTCTAATACCTTACTGTTGACAGCAATCTTATGGAGACACTGGGTTATGATGCAGATAACCTTGTGCATTAGTCACGCTGTCATTAGATATGCTTTAATCTGTCCAGATATGTGTGCAGGAGGCTAATACCTATCCCAGCAGTTAATCGGCATGAAGCAGAGAACCAGACCTGTGGGGCCTGGCAGTCTGTCATAGAATATGCACAGGCAACACAATTTGCTTGTTAAGCACATGTTGCACACACAACTCTGGGCAGTTTAGCATCTCCTTAATTCACCTGCCACCATGTTTTTAGTATGTGGATTTGGAAGGATATAGCAGACTGTGAAAAATCCTCAAAGACGTAGAGCAGACATTTATCGGTGGTACCCATGTTGAAAGCTGAACAGTCCATTGTCATTACTAGGGCCTCATCATCACTAAATGATATCAGCAACTCCTTAAAAAAATGACTTCTGGCTACTGTAGAATTGGATGTGCTTAATCAAGCTAACAGTAAATATAAAAGTCCACAAGTATACTGTTCAGGACAAGTAAGTCTTACATCAGCATAGTCACTTCACATTAGTGATCTTTTCCAGTTCTGTCTTATGTCACTTAGTAAAAGTGCTTGGACCTCTTTGGACCAAACACTTTCCTGTAATCCTTAAGTCGATGCACAGGCACAAGGTTCTCACACAATTTGCCAATCATTAACGAGAGGGAGGGCTTAGTAATTGTCATTTTACTATGTAAGAATATTCACTCCCACTCATAACCACACACTGTCACCATAATGCACAAACTCTGCACAGAACATAACATAAAGCATTGTGATTAATTCATCTTGGCTCCTGTCAGGAGTATCACTGCATCATCCTGTCAAAATGCAGTTGTCTACAAGTGGAAAGTAGAGTATTTTTCTGCTTAATAGTTTGACCTTTAAATGAATGAAAATCCCAACCAACTCGAAACATTTACAGTTCAGAAACCCATCCTACTCTGAAATTGCAACTCCAACTTGAACTGCTTAGACCACCCTACACAGCAGCAACAGCTGAAAGGTCATATTTCAGAACAGTACCAGAATACTGTAACAAAATATCCCGAGAGAGTAGATCTGGTACATCACACAAAACACTTTAGAAATTCGCTAAGTAATTTCATTAAGAAATTATGTCAGTGACACTGACAGTTATGGGTAAGTTACTGATACATGGCTACAGCAGTATTTACTCATACAACTATATTTTCTTTCATGATATTTGCAGTAGTGCTTTTGCTCTTCTGCTTATCACCTTACCCATTTACAACTCCTTCCTTAACTGTTAAGGTGGTGACTCCACTGTACACAGATCTCCATCACTGATACGAGTTTCACCCTTCAAAACAAGTAGCAGATTTTCCTGCTATGAATCTGTTGTGCATAGAGTTTATTAATCTATTTTTCTACTTCATACCAACTTACTACAGTTTTAAATGTGTAATTTGCAGTCTGTGTACTGCACAGCTTATCTTATTTCTCTTTTGCTATAATACCTACTTCTACTCCCTTGGACCTGCCACCTTTATGTCTTGTTCACACATCTCTGTACAGAAGTCCTAGCCACTGCTTCTTAATATTGTGCTTTTACTGCAGTTAATACACTGTACCATAGCACACTATTTACAATAAACATTCATTATGCTACTCTAAATATGTCGTTTTTGTGTTTCAGATGTTTTTGTTTGTTGCTGCCCTAGTAATATAAATTACTGTCTTTCTCTTGCCTTATGGCCTGGGTCACACTCTAAAGGGGTTCTGTGGACCAGTGCACCTACCTCTAATGAATAATACATGAGTAGACATCTGAGCACTGAGAGGGACTGTGCCAGTTGCTGCGTCATGGTTCCATCCTACATTTGTCAAGTGAAATATGCAGGATTATCAAGTAAACAGAGCTAATAAATATCCATGTGTATTCCAACCAGAAAATCAGCCTATTTCCTGTTATAGTGAGTACATTGCATAACTGTACTTCAAGTGGTTATTTGGAAGTAATTTAATGGAGTTAATCAGTGTTACCCAGAATTAGGATGTTCCTGATGATGGACAGTCTAGCCAGTTGGGGGTCCAGGGGTGAGATAAACCAATAATCTAATAATAAAAAAACTAACCACCCATACCTTAAAGTAAGTAGCAGTTGTTGTCCATCTGTCTGTGTTCTAAATCATAGAGGTGGGATGAACATTGGTCTGTTGGCACAAGCCTTCAGGTCTTGCTTCCTGTTGCAAGGAATTCGTTGATGTTAACAGAAAAAAATCTCAGGAAACTGTTAATCTCTTTAGAAGATCTTTATTTGTGTAGAGACAAGTGTTGTGTTGATCTGTTTAGGTCTGAGAATTGTACAGGCTTATAAGCCCTTAATATGGGCATGCCCTAGGCAAAGCCTGCCAACAGGTGTGCTCTCTTTTAATTTCTCCATATCTTTTGGGTTTCTAATACCGTGACGAGAGTGGACCCCATTCCCAAGTCAAAGTATGATTAAAGTTCATGAAATTAGTATTGTTTCAGTGTGTGATGTCAGTGAGAAGTGCTGTTAGCAGCACCTGCAATGTGCCCAGTAATGACTCATCCTCCAATTTGTATGGAGTTACATGTATTGGTTGCTGCTGTTGTTCGTCTTTTGGCTTTTTCCCGGTAAGGGGTCGCCACAGCGGAACTCCGGTCCGCTAATGATCGGCAGTAGATTTTTACGAAATGCCAAGGTGCCAGCTCGACGCCCAACATTCAACGAAGCAACGCCCATTTACGCATGCATGTCTTTTGAATGCTACCCAACCGCAGGGAGGACATGCAGACCCCACACAGAAGGCACTCCCAAGCCAAGCCGAGAATCGAACGGGAGAACCTCTTGCTGTGAGGAAACAATGCTACCGCCGTACCACCACGGAAACAGTTACATGTATTGGTAACATATCTAAATAAGAATGTTGTTTCTTATTAATAAGACCTGTTGCTCCTACTAGTATTGGAACTGTCTGAGCATTTTTCTTCCGCATTGTTCTCTATTCTGCAAGCAAATCCTGTTATTTTATGGCTTTGTGTGTCTCTGTATGCAAGACACTGTAGTCACTGGGTGTAGGGATTTCAATGATCAGTGCTACTGCTGTCTTCTTTTTATGGACCACTATGTCTGGTTTTGTCACGTCTATCTTTTGAACTGTTGGTAATGGGTGATCCCATGTGATGTAGACTTCATCATTTTCTGTGATGCTTTGTGGCTCATATTTCTAGTGTTTTTCATCTACTTCAGTATTATAATGTTTGCATAATCTCCACTGGAACATTCTTGCCACATTATTATGCCTTTCAGTATGCAGTCCTCCTGCCATTAGTATGTCACAACCAACGAACAGTCTGAGGAAGTTTTACAATTTATACAAGACAAAAGTGTTCATCATTTATTAAAGTATTTGGTGGTTTCGCATTGGCCTGTTACTCTCTTGGATATCATAACCAGAAACAAGGTATGCGACTGTTTCTAATTCTGTTTTACAAAACCTACATTTGTCTGTTTCTCCCACATTTTCAATCGACTTTGTAAACCAACATGTACGTAGCCCACTATTTTGGGCCGCCAATATTAACCTTTCATCTTTTTGTTTGAATTTGCCTCTTCTTAACCATTCCTGTATTCAGTCATGATCATCATGAGGTTCTTCCAGGAGTTTTCTATAGTTGCAACTATGTTTATGATTTTTCTACATTTCTTGTCTTCTCATCTGATCCTTCACCTTATATTCTTCCCTTTGTTTTTGGCATATTCAATTGCTGCCTGATTTTCTTTTACTTATGGTTTGATTTTCCATTCTCGCTTGACACCGAAATGCATCTGCTAGACTAAGAAGGGAAGTCATCTTAGATTTATTCTCCTCCTGTTTCAAAACTTTCACTGTGTTTGGGTCTTGTGAGGTCAGCAGATATATATACAGTCCCACAGTTGACAATCTGTACATGTAATCTATTTCAAGCAGGTCCATACCTACTTAGGAACAGGGAATGTGCACTGATTTTATAATCATTTGATGAGCATGAAGCATCCTTATTGTTTTCCGGTCTAATCTGTCCAACACCTTTTGGGTAGGTCAATCACTCCAAAACTGTAAGTTAGGGCAGGAGAGCAAATTGGTTTGTAGCATGAATTTTATTCCTAGAGATGTCTGTGCTGTTTTCAGGATTAATTTAAGCCTTCTAAAATATTCCTTACTAAGTTTTATTTGCATTTGTTCATGTGTTGTTTATCTTCATCAATTCCCAAATACTTATACACTCCCTCTTGCTCAAGTTCTTTTATATCACATTCTTGACCTAAACTGATTTTTTCTTGGTGCTGCAGCTTTCCTTCTTTAAAGGTTGCTTTTTGCAGGTTTATCAAGACCAGATGACATTCTTGTATCATCTGAAAAAGTTTTGACTACTTGCAGTTGTGCTTTCAGTTCCTCATCTGATGAGCTATACAGTTTTAAATCATCGACAAAGAGAACTTGAGAAGTCTTTATACTTTTTTTGTTGTTTTTTTTTTCTTTGAGCTAAGTTATAGCCATGACCTAATCTGTTAACCAGACAGCGTAATGGGTTAAGGACAAGGCAAAAGAGCAGCAGTGACAGAGAGTCACCCTGGAATATCCCCCTTTGGATTTTTATCCCTGGAGTAATAATTTGCCCTTTATCATGGCTTAACTGCAAAGTGGTTTGCCACTGTTTCATGGTCACTGTGATGTAGTTTATCAGTAATTGAGTTTTCTTCTAAATGACTGCAGTGTATAGTGAATATGTTGTCGGAAGGCAAGTTATTGGTCTGTAATTTTTAGGGTAGCATGCAAGTGGACCTTAAGTAGGAATATTGTTTTTATTGTTAGCCAGGTTGGTGTCTGTCTGAGGTGTGCATATAAATAGTTTACTGCTGTCCCACTCCTTAGCTAAACAGTGGAACTCTGTCCCCACACACCTACGCAACCTACCTAACAATACAAATTTCAAATCTCCGCTACTCTGTCATCTTTCTTCCAAATGGGAATGCCCTTGCCACGCTCCAACTTAAACTCCTCATTCCACCTTGCACTGACTCATCCAGCTACCTCTGCTGTTACTTCATCCCACCCAAAACAATTCCTCCTCTACTAAAAACTAATTTTCTCTCTAATATCTATTGTACTGTACTCTCCAATCTCAAATATACTGTTACCCACTCCATGCATAGTATTTTTCTAACCTACTAATGGCTAGTAAATATATATTTTGAAATGTTAAACCTACAGTTGTGTTTATAACAAAAGTATTCACTTTATGTAAATGTTGAAATTTCTGTTTTGAATAATGTCTTTTTTTTCATTTTTGTAACATTATGATAAGCCAATTGCAAATTTCACGGAGCTTATCTGTAAATGTTTACTTAGCTGTATGAACTATGTCCTTTTGTAACGTGAAATGTAACTTGCAATTATTGTGGAGTTTTTCTCCTTGGGCCTCCACTGAAAAAGGGCTCTTCTTGTCCAAGTAGACTTCCCTGGTCATCAAACTTAAATAAATAAATAATAAATAGTCCATATGGCTAAATCTTTATGCAAAGATGTTAATACTTTTAACCAGAAGTTAGATACTGCATCTGGGCCTGAGATTTTCCAGTTAGAGGCTTTTCTTAAATTTCTCTGGCTATTACTTCATCCCATTTCATATCCTTTACTTTTGAACTTCTTATTCTTTCTTTTACTTCTTCTGTCCATTTAGCATCTTTATTATATTCCACAGGATCTTCATAAATACTTCTCCAAAATGTATTTATTTATTTATTCTTTTTTTTGGTGGCCTTTCAATTCCTTTTACCTTGTTTCCCATTTCTCTATAAAACTTTTTAGGTCATCAATAAATTGCTTATTTTGTACTTTTCCTTTATATTTATTTGTCTAAGTTTTTCTGCCTGCGCTAATTTATTTATTTTATTTTAATTTATTTTAAATTTGTCGACCGGGCTAGTCTTAACTGGATATATGTCCATTTTCAGTAGAGGCGCGGGGAGATAAGCTGCAAGACAGAAACAAGAAAAACAACAAAAAATGAATAATAGCAAGAGTCTTATTATACAATGCATATTCAAGGTTAAAATAGAAAATTCAGCGAGAACAAAAAAATCCTAAAAGTGCAAAAATGCATGTACAATACAACATACAGGTACAATACATAAAAAAGAAGAAATAGAAACAAAGAAGGCAGGTTAATTGTATTAAAATAAAGAATTCCCTCAGTAAAAAGTATCCACAGAGGTTGGACATAGAGTAACTTTAGAGGGAGGATGTATTTATAGACAATAAGGAATGTATAACAGTTCATGAGTAGAATTCCCTCAGTAAAAATTATCCACAGAGGTTGGACATAGTGTAACTTTAGAGGGAGGATGTATTTATAGACAATAAGGAATGAAAGGCTTATAGTGAATGCATATCTGAACTGCTTCTTACTGAAGTTGGTGCGCCTTGTTTGCTGTGGCATAGACTGGATTCGGGCCTGCTGGCTCTAGCTTTGTTTGTGTAACTTGAGCACTAATCCAGACATTCTCTAAAGTATTCAATTGTATTTATTACTGCTTGGTTGTAACTTGATTAAAGTGTAGCTATCATTCTAAGTCTTTTGGATTAAGCACTTGGGCTTCAGACCAGTTGTTTTACATTAGGAAGGTTTGTGGCAAGCACTGTGGTGGCAGGACAGGTAGCGTTCATCCTTCTAAGTTGGGAACTGCTGATTGAGAGCCCAGTGCCCAAGTGTATTAGTTCTGGTTTAAGCACTTGGGCTTCAGGCCAGTTATTTTACATTAAGAAGGTTCGTGGTCTGCACTCTTGTGGGAGAAGAGGCTGGACTCTGCCCTTCTGAGCTGGGAATTTCTGGTTAAAGGTTTATAGTGCATGAATATTTGAACTGTATCTTACTGAAATTGGTACACCTTGTTTGCTATAGCATAGACTAGATCCAGGCCTGCTGACTCTAGCTTTGTTTATATGCTTGTTGTTTGTTTGCTTGTTATTTCCCTGGAACGCTAATTCCACCTAATACGCGGCTTCTCAGTGCTTCTGTGGATCACTACTGATATCTGCATTGCTTACTGTACTTATTTCCTTGTTTCACTTGAAAGAAAGTTACTGTTTGTCGTTTTTGCATTTAGTTACTTGTAACACATTGCACTCAAGTTACCTGGCACTTGCTCACTAAAGCAATTGTATAAGTCAGCACTAAAAATTAAAAGCACTACACCCTCACTCCCCACTGGCCCTTGTTTTCAATTATTAAGGAATTCCCAATATTATTCTAGCATGTCCAAAGGTTAGTTGTCAATCTCTTCTCCGGTTCAGCTGGTGAATCTGGGAATCTTGAGGCAATGTTATAACTGCCTCATGTACACAGACAACCCTCTCCTCCTCCCACATAACACAAATACTTGCGAGAGATGCAGCTATTTAGCCAAACTGGAGGCTGAGCTCTCTCAACTCAGGACTGGCAAGACCAGACAGGAGGAGAAGGCAACTACACACACCACAAAACCAGCCTCACATAATGCTACCACACTACTGAATCAAACACAAACACACAAAGACATACTCGGAGGCTCTGAGTAAAAATTTACCTAAACAGCAGAGGCCTCCAAAGCAGACACCCAAACAACTGCTACCTCAAGACACCCCACAAGCAACACATAAACCACAAAATCAGTGTGCAGAGCAGTCACAGCCCTTAAGGCCAAATACAACACCAAACATACTTGTCATAGGTGACTCCATAGTCAGACACACTGACGTCCCACTCACCAGGCTGAACAAGGAGAGGGTCACAGTAAGCTGCCTATCGGGAGCTAGAATCCTCCACATAACACAAGCACTCTGGTCACTCCACGGCCACGGCAAGTACAAATATGACACAGTCATTGTCCATGCTGGTGTGAACGACCTGAGACGTACCTCCCTGGACTACATGAAAAGAGACATAGAGGAGCTCTCTGATTATGTAGCCCAGGCAGTTATGACCCTGACCCTGAGCAGTATCCTTCCTTCACCAAGAATGATGCCACAATATA
>NC_056731.1:546526104-546558604 GCF_019279795.1 Protopterus annectens
GGCAAGTCAGGCTGAGGGGTCTTCTCAGGTTACTATTCTTCTCTCCCTTCCTAGGGTGGCTAGGCCCTCTCCTTCTGTTTCAAAGGCTTCTCCCAGGGGCAGGCCAGGTTTAGCTTCAGTTGGTGTTACCCCTAGCTCTTCAGGAACTGTGCCCAAGAAGCATATGCTTAAAATGGCAGAAGATTTGATTACTTTGATTAGGGTTCTATGCCCCTCCTGATAAGAGACCTAGGATGGAGCCTGAGCTGGGGGTTTTGAGCAGGCTTCAGATGTTTCAGAGTCTTCGGCTGAAGACTTGCAGGAGTACTCTCCTTATTCTGATTCTGATGTGGATGATTCTACTCCTTCTGCTTCTCCTCCTGAGGATTTTTCTTTTTCAGAAACTCTTCATTCCATGAGGGAGCATTTTAAGTGGGAAGGTCAAGATTTCTCTGATTCCAGGAAAAGGCTTAGGGAATTTTTGTTTTTACCCCAGCATAGGCCTTTGGCTATACCTCCTGTTTTGGATGTAGTGGAAGATGTTTTTTCAGAGGCTTCTCTTAATCCTGATTCTTTGCCTCCTGCTCCTGTTAAGCCGGATAGGTATTACAGGGTGCCTGAAGCTCATAAGTATCTTTTTAAGAGTCCTAGGGCGGACCCAGAAACTGTTAGCCAGGGGCCTAAAGGTGTTAAGGCTTCTGTTGTAAAGAATCCGGTTCCTGCAGACAAAGAGGCTAGGGCCTTGGATAGATGGGGAAAGAAAGTTTATACTTCTTCCACTCTTGCTATGAGGGCTTTGAATTGCCAGTTTCACATGTTGAAATACCAAAACTATCTCCTTTCACAATTGAAGTCTAAGGTTGATGCTCTGGCAGTAGGTATTGATTGTAAAGAGTTGCAAGATTTAGTACATGTTTCTGAACAGGTGGGTAAGCATTCTTTGCAATGTGGTTTTGATGCTGTACAGGCCTCGTCTAGGGTGGCTGCCACTGGGTCAGTTCTTCCATGGCACGCCTGGCTAAGGGATCAAAATTTGTCTGAACATGTTAAAACAAGGATTTTAGATGCTCCTTTACAATCTGACGTGTTGTTTGGTCCTCCTGTTGAGGCAGTTTTAAAGAAAATGGAAGACAAGGCTAAGTCTATGCAGACTGTTAAAGATTTTTGCAGGTCCAGCCTCCAAAGTTTAGTAGAAATTGGCCTACTAAGGGGTGGGCGTATCCTTCTTATGATTCCCAGTCTAGGGGTAGATCTAGGCGTGGTAGGGGCAGAGCTCAGGGCTCTTTCAGGCCTAGAACAGGAGTTCTCCTGCACAGTCTTGGTGAGGGCAGGGGTCAGTCCTTTCGTAAACAGACCCAATGACCTACCTTTTCAGCTGCCAGAGTCTTCTCGTCTGGCAGCACCTTTGGGAGGAAGGTTGGCACTTTTCAAAGAAAATTGGAGTTTAATTACCCAAGACAGATGGGTATTGGATATCATACACCACGGTTACAGGTTTTATTTCCATACCTTGCCTCCTTTCAATGGCATGCCAGGCGTTCCTCCTCAACAAAGAATAGAGGCTCACAAGCAAGTTTCTCTGTTACTCCAAATAGGGGCCATACAGCCGGTTCCTATGCCAGAAGTGGGCCTAGGATTTTATTCTCGCCTGTTCCTAGTACCAAAGAAGGGGAACACGTGGAGACCAATTTTGGATTTATCTACCCTCAACACTTATCTGGACATTCCCAAGTTCAAAATGTTGACGTTACAGCAGCTTTTACCTCTGCTGGGAAAAGATCATTGGATGGTAACTTTGGATCTCAAGGAGGCTTACCTTCATGTTCCTATCAGACTAAGTTGCAGGAAGTATCTGCGTTTTCGAGCTGGGACTTCTCACTAGCAGTTCTCTGCATTGCCCTTTGGCTTATCTACTGCGCCCAGAGTGTTCACGAAAGTTCTGGCTCCAGTGATAGCTTTCTTCAGGCTAAAAGGAATACAGATCTATCCTTATTTGGACGACTGCCTGATTCTGGCTCAAGGAAGGAAGAGCTTCTTCATCATTTGGAATATGTGATAGCAGTGCTAAGATGCCTGGGGTATTCTGTGAACGAAATAAAGTCCAGTCTAGTACCCTTTCAGGACATGTGCTTTCTGGGTGTGAGACTGAATACAGCATCCCAGATGGCCTTTTTAACCCCGGACAAACAAAAGAGTCTATCCCTTTACTTCCATCAGCTATCTCATCAGTCCGGGCTGACTGCAAGGACAGTCCTTCAAGCCTTAGGGTTCATGGCATCTTGTATTCTGGTGCTTCCCAATGCCAAACTGCATATGAGGAAGCTGCAATGGTATCTCAAAAATGTATGGACACAGCACTGCCAGGATCTAGACACTGTCATTCAAATAATACCTTGCATTCAAAAGGAATTTTTTGGTGGGCTCAGGAATGTCACCTAAACAAGGGACTCTCTGTGACCCGGCCAGAGGCGAGTCAGATTTTAACGACAGATGCCTCAGACAAAGCTTGGGGAGCTCATCTAAATGGAAAGTGGATACAAGACAAGTGGCCTGCCAGACTACAACATCTACATATCAACCTGAAGGAGATGTTAGCAGTCCAGTTTGCATTAATAGCTTTCAAGGATTTACTTCTTCCAGGGCAGGTGTTGATTCTAACAGACAACACAACTGTCATGTGGTACATCAACAAGCAAGGGGAACATTCCTATCCTCTATGCAGGCAAGCAATGATTTTGTGGGAGACTGCTCTCAGTTTACAGCTCAATCTTCAGGCAAGGTTTCTGCCAGGAGCACAGAACTCCTTAGCAGATGTGTTGAGCAGGCGAATTATGGAACCCCACAAGTGGAAATTGGATCCTCATGTATTTCGGAAATTGACAGTGTCATGGGGAACTCCAGACATAGATCTGTTCGCTTCTCCACTAAACCATCAGCTGCCAAAGTTTTGCACAAAAAGGTTTCATCCCACAGCTTGGAAAGTGGACGCTCTTTCTTTCAATTGGAGCAATCTTCATGTGTATGCCTTTCCTCCTCTGCCTCTCCTCTCAAAGGTACTTCTAAAGGTCAGACAGGACAAGCCAAGGATGATTTTAATAGCTCCAGATTGGCCTCGACAGCACTGGTACCCATTACTGAGAAGTCTGATGCGGAAGCCTCCGTGGCCTTTGCCTTGATTCCACACCTGTTGTCACAGGAGGACAGCCATTTGCTGAATGTCAAACTTCACTCTCTTCACCTAACGGCCTGGCATATTCTGTTTTGAACCATAGAGGGTCTCAACTTCCACAACAAGTTTTGAATGTGATTTTGGAAGCTAGAAGGCCTAGTACACGGAAAGTGTACGCAGATAAATGGAAGAGATTTTTATTTTGGAGTGCAGCAAAAGATTTTGATGTTTCTGAGCCTAATTTGAGTGTGGCTCTTCAATATCTTACTGAGTTACTGGACAAAGGTTTGTCTTTCTCTTCTATTAAGGTTCATGCTGCAGCAATTTCGGCTCACTATGATTGTGTCCCACCATTGTTTTCTCATCCTTTGTTCAAGCAATTTCTTAGAGGGGCAAAGAATATAAGACCCCCAAGAGCTCCTACTCCTGCTTGGGATCTCAATTTTGTGTTGGAGAAACTCACTCTACAACCTTTTGAGCCTGCAGCCACTTCTGAGTTGAAATATTTATCATGGAAGACTGCTTTTTTGTTGGCAATTACCTCTGCAAGAAGGGTTTCTGAATTGCAGGCCCTTATGGCGGTTGAGCCTTTCTTGATTTTCCATAAGGATAGGGTATCATTACGTACTAATCCTTCCTTTATGCCTAAGGTGGTTTCTAGTGTGGCTTTAAACCAAACTATTCATTTGCCTACTTTTTATGCAAATCCCCAAAATAAAGGGGAAAAGATTTTGCACACTTTAGATGTACACAGGCAGTTGCGTTATTATTTGGACAGAACTAAAGGGTTCAGGCAGTCTCAGCAGTTGTTTGTTTCTTTTGCTTTGAGTTCTCAGGGCAAGCCTGTGTCAAAACAAACTATTTCTAAGTGGATTGGGTTTTGCATTGCTTTCTGTTATTCCCATCATGGCAAGGAGATTCCAGCTGGGATTAGGCCTCATTCCACTAGGGCTACTGCCACATCAACAGCTTTTTGAGGGAGTGGCAACCAAGGATATTTTGGAGGCAGCTACTTGGAGTTCAGTGCATACTTTCTCTAGGCATTATCACCTGCCACTTTACTCTAAATCCAGGGCTGGTTTTGCCACTGCTGTTTTGCAGGGCATTTTGGCAGCTCCTGCTTCCTTGTAGTTAGCCATCCTCCCTTACCTCTGCTTTGGGATTCTACCCAAGTGTAAGGACTGCAGCAATGTGAGATGAAGAACATAGTACAGTTTTGTACCTACCATAAATGTAGATGTTCGAAGATCCACATTGCTGCAGTCCAATTTACCCTCCCTCCTTCCCCTCTGTAGTTAGAGGCGGTTGTGTGGGTTGGGTTGTACTTATTGTGTATATTGTATATATTGTACATATAGTTAGTGCAAGGGTGGTTGGTTGGTGGTTTGCTGTCTTTTGGTTTTGACCTTTATTTTTAGGTTCTTCTGACATCTGGGGCAAGAAAAGACTGAGGATATGACGTCGGTCATGCGCATTTGTACCCTGACGTCCTGATGTCAGTCAAATGCGCCTTGACCGACGTCAGCCTTATACTTTGATATTCGGGCCGACCGAGGACAGCGGACTACCCAAGTGTAAGGACTGCAGCAATGTGGATCTTCGAACATCTACATTTATGGTAGGTACAAAACTGTACTTTTCATTTTATTTCATGAAATTGTGAGTTTCAATGGAAGATAAGTTTACTGTTGCTCATACTAAGTCTGTTTTCAATGTCCAGGTAACTGTTTTGTTTAGCAAATGGCAGTCACTGTTTGTGCGGTAGAATTTGAAAGCAGTGTTAGTAGCATAATTGCCTTCGGTGCAGAAAGCTGTGGATTCTACTTCCACAACATGTAGATAGGGTGCTGATATTGCAGTACCCTTTCAATTGCTGATTATTTGGTGCATTTTAAGGGGAATAGGGATTCTACACTCCTGAGTGTGTCCTCCTTTGTGTGAGATGCCTAGTAACTGTGAACTTGTTGTCAGTCATTTCCTATTGCAGTATTACCAGCTTACCAATTTCTTTTAATGTAACAGGCAATTAATTCCTCAAGGGCAGGAGGCACTGAATTTGTAGATGAAACATTGAAAGGTAAAGTTGTTTTGCCAGTAGCAACCTCTTCATTAGATACAGATATGTAATTTAATGTGGAATTATTTGGATGGCTTTTACTTCTACAGAGATTGTGTTTACTGAGTGATATTGGTGGATTGTAATGCGACATGTAATATAACGATTGATAAACTATAAAGTAACTCAAGAGTAACTTGTTACTTTAGTTAGTAACTAGTAATAGTAGTATATTACATTTTTAGAAAATTAATAAGTAATAGTAATATATTACCTTCACTGAAAAGTAACTAGTAATAGTAACATTACTTTTATAAGTAACTGGCACAACACTGGGCATTAGAGAGATGGGGTAAAAAGGTATACACCTCTGCTACGCTTGCCATTAGGGCTTTAAATTGCCAGTTTCATATGTTAAAGTATCAGCAGCATATTATGGAGCTAATTAAACAAAAAATGCTGTTGATTCCTGATTGTACAGAACACAAAGATTTGCAAGAGTTAATGCATTCTGCTAACCAAGTTGGTAAACATACTTTGCAATGTGGGTTTGATGCTTTAGAAGCATCTTGCAGGGCTGCTGTCACTGGGTCTGTTCTTAGAGGACATGCTTGGCTTAAGGAACAGAACTTGCCAGATCATGTCAAAGCAAAATTACTGGATGCACCATTAAATCAAGAGTGTCTGTTTGGTAATAAAGCAGAAGTTGTCCTCAAAATAATGGAGGAGAAAGCTAAGTCTATGTAAACTGTTAAAGATTTCTTACAAGTACAGCCACCTAGATTCAGTAGGCATTGGCCTTCAAATAACTAGTCTTTTCCAGTCCCTTTCAGTCCAAGCCCAGGGGCAGCAAACCACCAATACTTCAGTCTCAGGTTATGCACAGATCTAAGCAATGGAGTCCTCCCACATCCAAAACAAGGAGTAGTAAGCCTCCATCCTATGGTAAAATTGCACAATGACTTATCCTTAACTCTTCCAAGCCTTGCCCAAGTACTTGCACCTTTAGGAGGGAAACTTGCACGGCATGCCAAAGACTGGCAATACATTACCCAAGACAAATGGGTCTTAAACATGGTTTCCCAGGGATACAGATTCTAGTTCCACTCTCTCCCATCCATAAGCAGATGGCCAGACCCCCCCCCCCAAACCAGTGGGCAGAGGCCCAAAAGCAAGTACTTTCTCTTCTCAGTATCAAGGCTATTCATCCTGTCCCAGCAGAACAAAGGGGACAAGGTTTTTACTCCAGACTGTTTTGGGTCCCCAGAAAAGAAAACTCTTGGCGTCCTATCCTGGATCTGTCTATTCTCAACACCTTTCTGGTGGTTCCAAAATTCTAAATGCTAACTCTCCAGCAGCTGCTTCCTATGCTAGCCAAGGACTCCTGGCTAGCAACCCTAGATTTAAAAGAAGCTTGTCTGCACATCCCCATAAGGGAATCTTGCAGGAAATATTTACGCTTTAAAGCAGGCTCTATGCACTATCAGTTCTCTGCACTTCCCTTTGGCTTATCTACTGTGCCCAGGGTATTCACAAAGTGCCTAGCTCCAGCCGTTGCATGTTGCAGGCAGAGAGGAATTCAAATTTACCCATACTTGGAAGATTGCCTGATTCAGGCAGACAGTCAGGAATTGCTGCTTCAGCACTTGGCATTTGTAAAGAGACTTCTAACTTCACTGAGGTACACCATCAACGAAAAGAAATCACAGCTGGTACCCAGCCAACAAATTGTATTCCTGGGAGCAAGCTTGAACACAACTTCCCAGATGGCATTCCTCAATCCAGAGAAACAAATTTATTTGACAAACTATTTCAATCTACTGGCCACCAAAACCCAGCTATCTGCAAGAAAAATACTGCAAGCCCTAGGGTTTATGGCCTCTTGCATTCTACTAATTCCATATGCAAGACTGCATATGAGGAAACTTCAATGGTACCTAAAAAGTCTCTGGTGTCAACATTCTCAGGGCCTGGAAACATTAATTCCTGTCATTCCTTGCCTAAGGACAGAGTTCCTTTGGTGGGCAGAGGCCTGCAACCACAACAAGGGACTCTTTTTCACTCTACCCCCTGCAACTCAAACCCTAACAGACTCATCAGACTATGCATGGGGGGCTGACATGGCAGGGCAGTGCATTCAGGGCAAATGGAACCCGAAGCAAATGCACCTGCATATCAATCAAAAAGAAATGTTAGCTGTACAGAATGCTCTGACAACCTTCAAATGCCCACATTCTTCCAGGACAACTATTGGTAAAGACCAACAACACCACAGTTATGTGGTACATAAACAAGTGGGGGGGGGGCACTCCTACCCACTCTGCAGACTAGCCATGGCTCTGTGGAACACAGCCTTGAGGAACCAAGTGCACTTACAAGCTCAATTCCTGCCAGGCAAACTAAATTCACTGGCAAACTTAAGCAGAAATCTCATGGACACACACGAGTGGAAACTGGAACCCAAAATATTCAAGCTTTTGAAGAACAGGTGGAGAACACCAGAGGTGGATCTTTTTGCTTCCCCTCAGAACTATCAGTTGAACAAATATTGCACCAGAGCTTCCCACAGCCAAGCTTGGAAAGTGGATGCTATGTCCTTCACCTGGGAAAGCCTCTCAGTCTATGCCTTTCCCCCTCTGCCACTCCTCTTGAAGGTTCTACTAAAAATTAAACAGGACAAACCAAGGACAGTCCTGATTGTGCCAGACTGACCACACCAGTACTGGTACCTTGTCGTGCGCAGTATGACAGGGCTACAACCATGGCACCTGCCTCAGACTCCTTCCCTTCTGTCCCAGCAGGTGGCCAGATTCTGCACCCTCAGCTACAGACCCTGAACTTTGCAGCTTGGCTAATCCCCTGAATTCAACACCAGCGACCCTCAGTAAGTAGGTGCTGGATGTCATCCTTGAGGCAAGGAGGCCTAGTACTAGAAAATCCTGTTCGGAAAAATGGAAAAGATACTGTTCCTGGAGCCAGTTTCAGGTAATGTGCACAACTGTGCCCAGCTTACCTCATATACTAGATTACTTAACAGAAGTGCTCCACAAATGCCTATCCTCCTCATGCCTCTGCCATCTCAGCTCATTATAATACTGAGCCCAACCCCTGTTTTCTCATCCTCTGGTAAAACAGTTCCTGAGAGGAGCCAACAATTTAAGACCGCCCCCCCCCCCCCCCAGGAGAGCTCCCACTCCAGCCTGGGACCTTAACTTTGTATTAGAAAAGCTCACACTTCCGCCCTTTGAACCTGCGGCCACAGCAGAGTTAAAATTCCTCTCAAGGAAAACAGCTTTACTTATAGCCATCACTTCAGCAAGAAGAGTGTCTGAATTGCAGGCCCTTATGGCAGTGGAACCCTTCATTATCTTCCATGCAGACAGGGTTTCCCTCAGGACTAACCCATCTTTTATGTCCAAGGTGGTGTCTAGTGTGGCTTTAAACCAGTCCATTAATTTGCCAACCTTTCTTCCTAATCCTCCGAGTAAAGGGGAAAGTATCTTGCATTCCATGGACGTGCACAGGGAGCTTAGGTTCTATCTGGACAGGACTAAGCCTCTCAGAAAATCTGACCAGCTGGTAGTCAGCTTTGCTGTAGGGGCAGAGGGCAAGGCCGTTTCAAAGCAAACCATTTCTAAATAGATAGCACACTGCATCCATTTCTGCTACAAGCACCATGGGAAACCTACCCCACAGGGGATCAGAACTCATTCCACTAGGGATACATCTACCTCTACAGCATTTCTTAGGGGAGTCCCTACCAGGGACATCCTGGATGCTGCAACCTGGAGCTCTGTGCACACTTTCACCAAGCACTAGCACTTGCCTATATTTTCTAAATCCAAAGCTGGATTTGCCACAGCAGTCTTACAGGGCCTGATCGCCAGCCCTAATGCTTCATAACTAACTCCACCCTTCCTTAGCTTTGGGAATCAACCCAAATGTGATGACTGCAACAGTGAAACATGAAGAATATAGTACAGTTGTGTACACTTACCATAAATGTAGATGTTCAAGTGTATTCACTGTTGCAGTCCTGGTTACCCTCCCTCCAGCCCCCTGACTTCTCTTGACTTTTTTCCTCTCTTTTTTGTCTGGCATGTCTTATATCATTGGAATTAGTTTTTTGCTGGGGGTATTACATAGCATGTAATTGCTTCCTATTTGGGGGGCACCTGACATCTGGGGCAAGAAAAACTGATGTAATGGCGTCGGCTGCATGTTTTATATCCCTGACTACCTGATGTCATGGAAGAAGTGACAGCATCCGATGCAGAAATCTTAAGGCTCTGGTATTCAGGCTGGCTGATGGCTACCTGCAGACAGATAACCCAAATGTGATGACTGCAACAGCGAATACACTCGAACATCTACATTTATATTAAGTGTACACAACTGTACTTTTTCTTCCTCAATCACTCCAACAATTTAGAATATATGCTGCACAAACTTGATGTTGATAGACAGCTCCGATGTAACTTGGATAGAACAAAAGATTTTAGGAAATCTGAGCAACTTTTCATATCCTTTTCAGACTCCAGGAAAGGTATGCCAGTCGCCAAAACAACTCTGTCTAAGTGGTTATCTGATTGTATCACATTTGCTTATTCAGCTGCTACTATGCCCTTACAACATGAAATTAAGGCTCACTCCACCAGAGCAGTACCTACATCCTCTGCCTTTTCTGCCAGACTTTCTATTGATAACATTTGTGCAGCAGCCACTTGGTCAACGCCTCATACCTTTATCACTCATTACAAAATTGACAGGGCCTCCTTTAGATCCACTATCCTGAAAAACATACTCCTGTGAGCCAAGAGGTAGAACAACTTCACATAAAGAAGTTATGTACTTACCATAATTTTCCATGTGAGTTGTTTATCTCGCCTTCATTCATACTTCCCACCCTCCTACCCCCTTCTGGGCTTTTCGAAGACAGAGATGCTAGATTCTTCCTGTTTGCTCAACCCTTCTATAGCTTTCTCTTATAGGAGTGATAGAGTGACATATGGTAGCATTATGCAGCAAACAAGATCTGAGGTAATTCTAGGTGCATCATGGGATAGGGACTTGGCATTGAGTTATTTGAAGACCTCGAGCTTTGTAGTAGGCTGACTCAGAGCCAAGAGGATCGGCTCCGAACCCATCTGTAAGAATGAAGGCGAGATGAACAACTCACATGGAACGTTATGGTAAGTACATAACTTTTTTTTTGAGCGACCTAACTTACCTTGAACGGGTAGAACACCGAGCCGAAATGTCGAATTTCTCAATAGCGAACGGTCGGAATGTCGTACAAAACACCGACTGTGACATTTCTGACCGCTCTACCACCTAAACAAGCACTACCATGGGTCAAAAAGTGGGGATATATTGCTTTTTGTATAAATTGGGTTGGCAGTTATGAGAAATTGCCGCACTGCTTTTGAACATTTTCTGATTGGCCATCTACCGGCCAATCTAATAAATGTATACTATATATATATATATATATATATATATATATATATATATATATATGTATATATATATATATATATATATATGTATATTGGATATAGATGTGTGTGCGTGTAGGAGTGGTTGTGATGGTGCAGCGGTTAGTGTTGTCAACTCACAGCAAGAGGTTCTCCTGTTAGATTCTCGGCTGGAGTGCCTTCTGTGCAGAGTCTGCATGCCCTCCCTGCAGTTAGATGTTTCCTCCAGGTGCTCCAGTTTCCTCCCACATTCCAAAAACCTGCATTAAGTGGATTGGACACACTAAACTGGCCATAGGTGTGAGTGTATGTGAGTGTCCAGTACGAATGAACTACTGCAGCAAGGCTAGCCACGTGGTGGTGTAAACCTTGGCCTGAGATGATGGTCACTTTGGAAGTGACACGCTGACCCCATGTGCAAACGGGGAAAAAGAGGTATGTCGTTGGCAGTCTGGTCCAGGAGTTAGGTTGTGTTTACAAAATCCAGGAGTCTATGTGGCTGTGCATTTGGTGTCATATATGATACCCAGTTAATAGTGGGGTAATTAGAGCCACCCATGAATAGCTATTAGTTTCAATGGTGAGTGTTTCCAGTAGGTTTAAATATATGTTGTAGGTTTAAATATATGTTATGGGTTCCCTTGGGGGGACGTATAGCTTGTAAGGATGTTTTATTGGATTATGCCTATGGTGATTAAAATATGGAGAAGCCCCAAGCCTTGAGGTATATTTGTTTTTGATGTAAATTGGGACATCTTCACCTTTACTCCCCATCTGTGTGTAGTGGATGGCCGAAATGTATAGCAGGCATTATAACCTTGCACTGTCAGTTTGCTCTACACAGCTTTAAACCATCTCAGTGACTGCATAGACATCAGCATTATCTAAGGTTAGGAGAGCTTCTAGGGAGTGAGTTTTTTTGTTTGTTTAGACTCCTAGCATTTAACAGTAACACCTTTACATTTTCTTTGTTTTGATTTATTTCAGAAGTACTTTCAGTTTAGAATTAACTAAAAAAAAGCACTATGCAGGGAAGACAATTTTGTAGCTAATATTTGAATGCCTCGAAGGTGTGGTGCCGACCATCCCTGGCATAGCAGCATGGCCTGTTAACCATATCCTTCCATGCTGACCAATATTGCATCACCTTGGAATTACTCAAGAAACTAAGCCAATTATTAAAGTCAGTAATTTTTTCTTCATATTGTGGCATCATCCCTGGAGAAGGTAAAATGCTTCTTAAGACTATGCTCATACCAGCCTGAGACACACAGACTCTGAGAGCTCCACGATGTCCCTCTTCATATTGTCTATACATAGGTTCATAGATTAGTACTAGGCTAACTGCCCTTGCGAGACATTTTAAGCCTAGCCAATTATCCCTTGTGAGACTCAAGCACTGCACCTTGTGTTTGTAAGGCAAACACCTTAACCATTAGGCCACCCTCCCAACCAAGTTTTTCCTGCTGGTAGGTATAACAAGGTCAGAAAAATGAAACTCTGAATTCACCTACAAAAGACAGAATGAAAATAACATTTACTGTTCCTTGGGGATGGGGGGGAGCACATATTTGGAAAAAAAAAACAAATTTGCTGTTTTTATTGGTTTTGTCCTGAATTCTTACAGTTATCCAAACTGTATATAAATGTTGCAAAAGAAGTACTGTGTTTGACATGTAAAGTAAGTCTATTTCACAAATGTGGAATGCACTGGTTAACATACTTTGCAAGCCTTCTGGTAATGTGGATGTGATGGTGATCGTGCTGGCTTCTTCTTAGCATGGGAACTTTAGTGGCAGGACCCACTCAAGAATGTGTAGGACACTTTGTAGAGAGACAGGTCTTTCAGTCTGTCAGAGTAGCTACATTTACTGAGACCTGAGATCTTTTTTGTTGAGGAGACCTCAAGTATCAGCATAACTCGGTCATACTCCATGTGGATGTGAATGATTTGAGACGTACCTTCCCGGACCATATGAAAACAGATGTGATTGAGGTCTCAGAATATGTGACATAGGCAGGTATGAGCCAGTCATTGAGCAGCATTCCACTGTCTTCATGGATGATGCCACAATTCCAACAATAAATGATATCCCCTTTGAATTTTTTTCCCCTGTAATTTGTCTCAGAAATGCAAGAATGTAATTCGTATGGTAATCAAAAAAATTGGCTTTATGCAAGGATATAATTGGTATAGTAATCAAGAAAAAGTTGGATCTATTTGCAGACAATATCATCTCAGTGTTGTGGTACATTTTGAGAGAGTTTCAAGTCTTTTCTGTATATACAGTTAATGAAGATATAACAAAGGCTATAGCCATAAGTTATGCACCCTCACAAAATAGATTCAGTGATACCCATATTAATTAGGTACCCGATAAGATGAAGCATTTAAGAGTATGGTCCAAAAAAAGACCTCTGTTGTGGCAGCTAAGGATATGTGGGGAGAGACTAAACAAAAACAATACAAAAACTGAGAAACTGGATGTTCTTGCTTATGGATATGGTTAGTAAGATAGAAGTAGTGAAAATATTTTTAGTCGATTTAGTTTTATATATGTGTCGGACATATTTTTATCAACCAGAGGATAAGGTGTTGGACAGTAATTAATAAAAAGTTGAAGGCATTTATTTGGAAGGGGAAGAGGGCAAGAGTTTACTGGAATAAGACGGTTTAGAATTACCTGGTCTGAAGGAATATTTTAGAGCAATACAGTTAAGGCTCTTATACATAACACAAGCAGAAGATTATAATTCATAATGGAAAAGGATGATGATGAACTGCTTAGTTGTGGAACCCATAGTTATAAGGGAAGGTTGGACAAGAGGTGACTTGTATTTTGGAGTTAGTTTTGCAGATAATGGTGATGTTCTGCTGGTTAAGCTATTCTTTAAAGTCTGTTTAAGACATCTGGAGAAGCAGTCAATATTGTTGGAGATGGCTGCTCGAAGAATTAATGGGGACTTGTTTAGACTACACACTTGCACATTACAGATACTGAGTAGGTTTTCCTGCTGTCTCAAAGGAAGCAATGTTGCACTTCACACAAGAACATAGATGGCTTCAGTGAGGCATTGTGGTACATGCTTACAAGCCTAGTGAAGGATGCTACAGCTTGGCAAGCTCCCTGTCCTGCATTAGGGTTATGTACCTGTCCTATCTGCTGACCAGGATTCCTGCTAAACAATAGTACCCGTTGCCTTTTCCTATAATTAAGGAATAGAAGCCAACCTCTCCCCAAGTTCATCCCCTCAGGAAAGCAAGAAAGTATGTTAACTGCTTTATGTAAAGTATATTTGTCTAAAGTCTAAACAGTAGGTTCATTTAATAACCCTCCATTACCAGGATAGCCAGCAGCCATACTCTTTTCTCCTTCTTTACTTTCCCCCTACCACCTATCGCAGCCTTCACCTTGCTTTACTATTTTCCTCCCCTACTACTAGATCCACTTCTTTCTTTCCAGGTGTTAATATTGTACTATAGCTTTTACCCACTAGAATGGGACCCTCTTCTTTATTCATCTATTCCACTCCCTCATTTTTGAAACACTCAGAAAACTAGTTTTACCTTACTTATTTCATTGCACGTAACTAGTTGTATACCTTACTTATTTCTGCCTAGACCTACTTTAAGCTTCCATTTTTCACCTTCATCTACCTATCGACACAACCTGCCCCGACTATTACTGCATCTATCACCTCTTTTACTTACCTGCACCTAAACTTACCTCTAGCAGTCAGCATTTTCACTGATTGTTTTTCACAGGCTGGTTTTCCTCCTTACTTGGCTCTTCCTGCTCCGTTCACCCTGCGGGCTCACTCCGCTTCCCTACCCCACCCCCCACTGCATCTGGCATTATACCTCACTAACCACTCCTACTCCCCTAACAGCCAGTCACATTCCACACCTCGTTAAAGTTTTTCCTCTAGCTCACCACTCCTCCCATTACATCTTCTACTCTCACCTTCTCACTCCCCACTCTCTACTTCTTAAGCACTATGCCTATTTCACCTACATCCCCATACCTTACACCCCTACTTCTTTTCTCAATTCTCCCTCTCTTTTTCCTTCCGTACATCTTAACTGCCTATGAACATCTTCACTGCTCTAACTTCCACCAGCCCTCAAAACAAACATCCCTTCCTGCTCTATCAACCACCCTGAAACACATAAACATAACATGCACAACCAATTATTTCCTCCCAGTGTATCACAGAGCCACCCATATTTCCTACAAACACTACCAAGTCAAGAGAGTACATAACTTACTGAATCTTATTCTTATTCACACTTATAGATTACACCTTCACCTCCTTATAGATGGTGACATTCATCCCAACCCTGGCCCTACCAATAACACCCCTACCAACACAATCGGTCCTTCTTCTGCTTCCATACACAACCCTACAAAGCCTCCAAGCTCCCTTCTATTAGGTCACTTAAATATACGTAGTATTAACAGTAAAATAACTCACCTTCATGCCCTACTGGAGGTACACAACTTTGGCATTCTATGTTTAACTGAGACATGGCTAAAACCGTCTACCCAGGACTACGAAATCACTCCTCCAGGGTATAGTATTTTAAAAATTGATCGCCCTAACAAGAAGGGAGGGGGTGTGGACTTAATATGTAAAACAGGGCTTCAACTTCCACTACTAGACACTTGTCCTCCAGCTAATACCAATTTCAAAATTCTTTTCACCAAGCTACAACTAAATACTTGTAAGTCCATCTATATTTTATGCTCCTATCTTCCTCCAGGTAATAACATCAACTCCCTTGAAAACATCCTCAGCTGCCTGTCCACTAACTGTCCTTGGGAAACCATTGTCCTAGGTGACTGTAATATTGACTGGAATACCTGTAATAATGATAACCCTTCTAACCACATAAACCTTCATGGCTTCTCTCAAATTGTCATCTCACCCACTCAAATCCATAAACCCACCAACAAAGAATCAATCCTTGATTGGATCCTTATAAATACTCATTCCCCAATCTACATGGTAGGCATCCTCCCCGATGACGTGAGTGATCACTCTTTTAACTTATTTAATTCGACATAAGGACCAATACACCCTGTCCTATAACCTACAGAGCTTCTCGCTCCAATGAACACTTTAACCCTGAACGTTTCCAAAATGAACTGAGCCTATGCAACTGATCACCCTTGAAACACCAACTAAAGAAAGCAGTGGCTTACTTCAATTCTAAGTTCCTTGAAATCCTCAACTTCCACGCCCCTTCTTGTACCCTTAGGAATCGGACCAAAACTGCACCATGGCTTACAAAAGAAACCAAACAAAAGATTTTGCTGAGAAACAAATTTTGGTCTAGATGGCGTTCTTCAAAGGACTCATCTGATCACATAAAATTTAAACAACTTAGAAACTCTACTAAAGCATCTATTCTATTGGACAAAAAAACTTCTTCTTTCAACTCCAGCAAACTAACCAACAAAGCCCACAGAAATCTGGTCAGGGATCAATAGACTCCTTCATCCAGGCAGCAATTAGACACCCACCCCTTCTGGAATAACCCAAGTCACTCCCAATCAAATTGCTGACTCCTTCAACAACTTTTTTTACTGAAGCTATCCAGTCTCTTGCCAACTCACTACCTCCTGTATCCACGAATCCGCCCCCTCCTCCTTTACCTCTTCACCCTCTTTCCAACTCCAACCTGTCCCTACTTCCCTCATCTGTACCCTACTACAAAAACTCAAACCCTCCAGCCCCTCAGCAGACCTACTACCTGCTAAGTATCTTCAAACTGCAGCCAAAGTTATTGCTTACCCTATCTCAATCCTAATTAACAGAACCATAAAAGAAGGTACCATCCGAACCATCTGGAAAATCTCACATATTATCCCCCTTCATAAGGGTGGGAACTCTACAGAACTTTCCAACTTTCGTCCAGTTGCCCTACTCTCTCCCTTAACTAAAATCATAGAAAAATGCATCCACCGCCAACTACTTGACCGCCTTCTCCGAAATGGCCTATTAGCTAGCTCTCAGCATGGCTTTCGACCCTTCCATAGCACTACTACTGCCCTCCTTTCATTTACTGACCACATTAACAAAAACCATAACAATAATATCCTGTCTTCTGCTATCTTCATTGATCTTTCAAAAGCGTTTGATGTGGTTCATCATCAGATACTTTTGAATCTTCTGAAATCCCTCTCACTTGACACTCAAGCACTACAGTGGTTCAAGTCCTACTTAGATGATAGGCAACAGGCAGTGCTCTGGGAAAACACTCTATCCACCCCTCTTCCTGTCTCCCTTGGTGCACCCCGAGGATCTAAACACTCTATCCACCCCTCTTCCTGTCTCCCTTGGTGCACCCCGAGGATCTATCTTAGGCCCTCTTCTATTCTCCATCTTTATCAATGATCTAGCTATTAGTATTCCCCAAGCTGCAACCATACAATATGCTGATGATTCCACTTTAATCTCCTCAGCTACAACTCCATGCCCTCACCAAAAGTGTCTTTGAGCTTGTAGAAGATTGTTTTTTACCGTGCTGTCTCCTCCTCAACCCTAAAAAGACTAAACTACTGCTATTTACTCCTACACAAAAGTCCACCCCATTTCACTTCTCTGTAAAATCCAAAAATGGCACAGTCATATATCCAGACACAACAACCAAACTCTTAGGGATTACTATTGACCACAACCTTAGCTATGATACTACAATACCACAATAAAATCGGTAAACCGAAAGCTAGGCTCCCTCTACAAAATTAAGCCCTTCCTCACTCCTACAGCCAGAACTACTATTGCCCACACCCACCTCATCTCCACTCTCTTCTATGCCTCTCCTATGTACAAAAATCTATCAAAAACTAACCTTAAGCTGGCAATCTCCTACAACGGTATAGCCAGATTTGCTACTGGCTCCCCATTTAGAACCCACCACTGCCTAAATTTAAACCAGCTCAGTTGGCTGGAACTACACAATCAGTTCTTATTTCAGCAGCTAATTATTTCCCATAAAATTCTTTATTATCCAGAGAAAACACCAATTCTTACAAATCTTATCAGTCCATACAAAAATCGTTACAATCTACGCTCAGCTAATAAACTACTAGTATCCACACATAAACCCAATAATAAAGCAGGAGTTTCCCTTTTCTCTAATACTGTGGGTAAAAACTGGAACCTACTGCCTGGTGACCCCACTTGTATCTCCTCTACTTAACTTTTCAAAAAGAAACTTAAATTTTATCTTACTAGCCACTGGCTCTGTCCCTGTACCAACCCTGACTAATACTTTTCCTCTTGTTTTCAACATCAATAATTTTTCCTAAGCTATTCCACCTTACATTATTGTCACTTCTAAGGTTACTCCCTCTAAGTGGGACTTAACATACCCAAGATAGACTTAACAGACATCCTACCTGCTTCTGCTAGAGGGGTAACTTCCCCTTTACTACTCTCTCCCACTCCTGATTTTCTTCTCTTCTATAACTAGTCTGTTTTCCCATTCCTTACTAATGACTTTGTTGTTTTGGGAATCTCCCTCTTCCTTCTATTACTTTCCCACACTGTAAAAAAAAAAAAAAACTTAATAGTGAAAATAGGGGAAGGGGTATTTTATCTTAACTGAACTTTAATGTATCTGTAACTGGAGGAAATCCCTGAGCCTCTTTTTTGATTCTGAGAAGTCTTGACTCTTCCAGTGAAAATATTCCCTCAAAGTATGCAAGGTTTCTCCAAATGAATAATCCTTAGGAGGAGATGCAGATGGAATAGACTCCTCAGCATCAGAATCCTCATAGGGAGGTAAAGATAAATCCTGATCAGAAGAGGAATCAGAAGAAATAGAAACCTGATCTGAAGATTCATAGTCAATGTCTTGCCTAGGCCTCTTATCTGGAGGGGGATGGGTACCCCTGATCAAGGTAATAAGGTCTTCAGCCATTTTGATCATCTGTTTTTTAGGCATAGAAGCCTGTGCACGTGGCTCAGGCATCTGCTTTTTAGTTTTAGAAGGTGTCTTTGCCTTTGGTTTTGCAGCTTTCGTCGGTTTGATATAAAAATGTTGAGGTCTGAATACACCCTCAGAAGCTTGCCTGCTCAGCGGCTCTGGACCCATCCGAGGGAGATGCATCCGTCGGTCCAGTACCTTGAGTATCTTGCGACATGCCGGACTCCACATAGGTGTCGGTAGAGGCCTGCGACTCGAAGGTAGCGGGTATCAGGGGCTCAGAAAGCACCTCACTGAGTACCGGCGAACTGGCGACTGGCTTAGGAGAAGCTTTGTCGTCGGTTTTGGATCTCGATTGCCTATCTCTGTCCTTTTCTTTGCATTTTTTATGTACTCCGGTAGTTGGATTGCTATCCGACGACATCTCTGGGTAGTTAAATCTGTTTCCAAAATACTTAGATGCAAAAATATACCGACGCTTAATAGTGCGTTGGTTAAATCTAGCACAAAACCGACAGCCAGGCATGTTGTGATCAGGGTGTAGGCAAGGAATACAGTATAAATGGAAATCCTTATGAGGTATTTGCTTCCCACAAGTAATACAATTATTAACTTTTTCTGACAGCGGTAAAAAGCAAGAAAAAAGTTTCCCCAACAGGATAATTAGCTTTATTGAAGACTTCGGTTCTGAAACTCAAATATTTCAGTAGTCGGCCGACCGGCACTTGCAAAATGCTTCTGCTTCGGGCACCACGCGGCAAGAAAGACTAAAGAAAATGGCGTTGGCTGCATGTTTTATACCCCTGACGACCTGATGTCATGGAAGAGAAGACAGTGACCGACGCAGGACCCAAGACTTTGGAATTCAGGCCGACTGAGGGCAACCTGCAAGCAGATTACCCAAATGTAATGACTGCAACAGTGAATACACTCGAACATCTACATTTATGGTAAGTGTACACAACTGTACTTTTTGTAACCATTATTGTATTTTTAATCTTAAAATTTTGTAATTTTAAATATTTTTAATCTTGTCTGATCCTGTTGGAGCTTTTCTCCCCGGACCTCTACTGAAAATGGACATATATCCAGCTAGACTAGCCCAGTCAACAAATGTAAAATAAAATAAATAAATAAATAAAATGAAGTGTGTGTGTGTGGGGGGGATTTTGGATGCAGATCCTTAAGGCAAGTAATAACAACCATACTTGGTGGAACAAATTTAGAAGATATGCAGATAATTATCAAGGAAAAGTACAAAATAAGCAATTCATTGATGTCCCAAAAATGTTTTATAGAGAATTGGGAAATAAGGTAAAAGGAATCAAAAGACCGCCAAAAAAAGAGGAAGTAGATACATTTTGGAGAAGGATCTATGAAGATGCTGTAGAACATAGCAACGATGCTAAATGGATAGAAGTAAAAGAAAGAATAAGAAGTTTAAAAGTACAGGATATGACATTTTTATTTATTTATTTTGTTGACCGGGATAGTCCGACTGAATACATGTCCATTTTCAGCGGAGGCCCGGGGAGAAAAGCTCCAAGGAAACAATTAAGATTACAAGGTAAACAGTTAAGATTACAGATACAGAATATATTCCGGTTACATACTTAACAAGTGGGATGAGGTAACAGCCAGAGAGATTGAAACAAAGTTAAGAAACGCCTCTAATTGGAAAACCCCAGTCCCAGATTCTGTAACTAACTTTTGGTTAAAAGTATTAACATCTTTGCACGAGAATTTAGCCATAAGTAAGAACTATTTATATGTGCACCCTGAACACACACCAACTTGGCTACTAAAAGGCAAAACAATGCTTTTACTTAAGAGTGAACCTGCAAGCTACCCTAAAAATTATAGATCAATAGCTTGCTTTCCGACGATGTATAAACTATACACGGAAATCGATTTCGACAGAGTTTATAGTCATTCAGAAGAAAACTCAATTATGGCAGTAGAACAAAAGGGCAATAAAGGAAAGTCATATGGAACAAAGGATCATTTGTTGTTAAATAAAAGTCACACTGGAGAACTGTCAAATGGGGAAGAACTTACGTATGGCATGGATTGACTATAAAAAAACATTTGATAGTATCCCATATTCATGGAAAAAAGAGTGCTTAAAAATGTATTAAATATATCCTACACTGATTGAATGCATTACAGTGACCATGAAACAGTAGCAGACCACTTTGCAATTAAACCATGATAAAGGACAGATTATTATCCCAGGGATAAAAATTCAAAGGGGGATATTTCAGGGTGACTGTCCATCACCGTTGCTATTCTGCCCTGCCATTAACCCATTAAGCTGTTTAACAGCTTAGGCCATGGCTACAGTTGGGCTCCTAAAAAAAGTGTAAAGACTTCTCATCTTCTCTTTGTCAATAATTTAAAACTGTATAGCTCATCAGATGAGGAACTGAAAGCACAACTGCAGGTTGTCAAAACTTTCAGATGATGTAAGAATGTCATTTGCTCTTGATAACTTTGCAAAAGCAACCTTTAAAGCAGGAAAACTGCAGCACCAGGAAAACATCAGTTTGGGACAAGAATGTGATATAAAAGAACTTCAAGAGGGAGTGTATAAATATTTAGGAAATGAAGGATCAGCAATAAAAGCTGAACAAATGTGAATAAAACTTAGTAAGGAATAGTTTAGAAGACTTGAATTAATTCTGAAAACAGCGTTGACATCAAGGAACAAAATCCAAGCTATAAACCAATTTGCTCTTCCTGTCCTAACTTACAGTTTTGGAGTGATTGATTGGCCCCAAAACGTGTAAACAGATTGCATAAGAAAACAAGAAGGATGCTTCATGCTCACCAAATGATTTATAAAAATCAGTGTATGCCACGATTATATATTCCCCTTTCCGAAGGAGGGATGGGCCTCCTTGAAATTGATTACATGTATAGATCTGCAGTTGTAGGACTCTACACACATATCTGCTGACCTCACAAGACCCAAATGTAGTGAAGGTTTTGAAACATGAGGAGAGTAAATCTAAGATGACTTCTCTGCTTAATTTAGCAGAATCATATTGGCGTCAAGCAGGAATGGAAATCAAACCAGAAGTTGATAAAACATCAGGCAGCAACTGAATGTGCCAAAAAACAAAAGAAAGAATATATGGTGAAGGACCAGATGAGAAGGCAAGGAGTGTGGAAAAAGCATAAATTTAGTTGCAAGTATAGAAAACTTCTGGAAGAACCTCATGTTTATCAGGAATGAACGCAGGAATGGTTGAGAGGTGAATTCAGACCAAGACATGAAAGGTTAATACTGGCAGCCCAGACAGTGGGCTTACCTACACAAAGTCCAGTGAACATGTGGGAGAAACAGACAAATGTAGGTTTTGTAAAACCGAACTGGAAACAGATGTTCTTCATTCCACATTGCTGCAGTCCTAACTATAGGGTAGTCCGCTGTCCAGTCGGCCCGAATACCAAAGTATATGGCTGACGTCGGTCAGGGCGCATTAGACTGACGTCAGTACGTCAGGGTACTAATGCGCATGACCGACGTCATATCCTCAGTCTTTTTTGCCGCATGGTCCGATGCAGAAGCAATTTTGCGAGTGCAGGTTGGTGTTCTGAAAGTTTCTGAAGCCAGAGTTTCAGACCGAATCAAAGTTGGCTAAGTACCCCGTTGGGGAATATTTTGGTTTTTTCTTGCCTCAGTATTTAACCGGATGTCAGAAAAAGTGAATAACTGTATTTCTTGTGGGAAACAGATACCTCATAGGGATTACCATACTTTGTGTATACCTTGTTTAGGGCCTGAGCACGACGTTGTTGGATGCCGCTCTTGTGCTAGATTTAACAAACGCACTATTAAGAGAAGGTTAGACTGTGCCAGGTTAGTGTTTGGGAAGCGTTGTAATTATAAAATGCCGTCGGATGCTCCGACGCAGGCTTCGGCTAAAAAACGCAAGGACAAAACAGCAAAGCCTAGAGTGGAAGAACCGACAGTCCCAGGCGTCGGTTCTTTAGAGGGGTCAGTGGAGCCGGAGGTTTTGCCAGGTGTTTCTTTGGAGTCTCAGGGAGAGACTTTACTGTTACAGGATGTAGCCTCTCAGGAAGTAGGCCAGGCTGAGGGGGCTTCTCAGGTGGCTGTTCTTCCCTCTCTTCCTAAGGTGGTCAGAGCCTCCCCTTCTGTTTCCAAGGCTTCTTTGAGGGGCAGGCCGAGTTTTGCTTCAGTGGGGGTTTCTCCTAGTACTTCAGGGTCTTTGCCTAAGAAACATATGCTTAAAATGGCAGAGGATTTGATTACTATGATAAGGGGTTCTATGCCCCCTCCTGATAAGAGGCCTAGGGTGGAATCTGAGTTTGAGAGCTTTGAGCACTGCTCGGAGGCTTCTGAGTCTTCGGCTGAAGACTTGCAGGAGTACCCTCCTTATTCTGATTCTGATGTGGATGATTCTACTCCTTCAGCTTCCCCTCCTGAGGATTTTTCATTTTCAGAGACTCTGCATTCCATGAGGGAGCATTTTAAATGGGAAGGTCAAGATTTCTCTGATTCCAGGAAAAGGCTTAGGGAATTCTTGTTTTTACCCCAGCACAGGCCTTTAGCTATACCTCCTGTTTTGAATGTGGTGGAAGATGTTTTGGCGGGGGCTCCCCTGAATCCGGTTTCTTTCCCTCCTGCCCCAGTAAAACCGGATAGGTATTATAGGGTGCCTGAAGCTCATAAGTATCTTTTAAGAGTCCTAGGGCAGACCCGGAAACTGTCTCTCAGGGGCCTAAAGGTGTGAAGGCCTCAGTTGTTAAAAATCCTGTCCCTCCTGATAAAGAGGCAAGGGCTTTGGATAGATGGGGAAAGAAAGTGTATACTTCTTCCACTTTAGCCATGAGGGCGTTGAATTGTCAGTTTCACATGTTAAAATATCAGAATTATCTTCTTTCACAGTTGAAATCTAAGGTGGATGCTCTGGCGGAAGGTATTGAGTGTAAAGAGTTGCAGGATTTAGTTCATGTGTCTGAACAAGTGGGTAAACATTCCTTGCAATGTGGTTTTGATGCTGTGCAGGCCTCCTCCAGGGTGGCTGCCACTGGTTCTGTTCTTCGTAGGCACGCCTGGTTGAGAGATCAGAACTTAGCTGAGCATGTTAAGACAAGGATTTTGGATGCTCCTTTACAGTCTGATGTGTTGTTTGGTTCGCCTGTGGAAGCAGTTTTAAAGAAGATGGAGGACAAGGCTAAGTCTATGCAAACTGTTAAGGATTTTTTGCAGGTGCAGCCTCCGAAGTTTAGTAGAAATTGGCCTGCTAAGGGATGGACTTATCCTGCTTATGATTCCCAGTCTAGGGGTAGGTCTAGACGTGGTAGGGGCAGAGCTCAAGGTGCTTTTAGGCCTAGAACAGGGAGTTCACCTGCTCAGACTTCTGGTGAGGGCAGGGGTCAGTCCTTTCGTAAGCAGACCCAATGACCTGCCTTTTCAGCTGCCAGTGCCTTCTGCCTGGCGGCACCTCTAGGAGGAAGACTGTCTCTTTTCAAAGAAAATTGGGATTTAATTACCCAAGACAAATGGGTTCTGGATATCATTCACCACGGTTACAGGTTTTATTTCCATACCTTGCCTCCTTTCAAAGGCATGCCAGACATTCCTCCTCCACAAAGACAAGAGGCTCACAAGCAAATTTCTCAGTTACTCCAAATAGGGGCCATTCAGCCGGTTCCTGTGCCAGAAAGGGGCCTAGGTTTTTATTCTCGCCTGTTCCTAGTACCAAGAAGGGGAACACGTGGAGACCAATTTTGGATTTATCTATCCTCAACACTTATCTGGACATTCCCAAGTTCAAAATGTTGACGTTACAACAGCTTTTACCTCTGCTGGGCAAAGATCACTGGATGGTAACTTTAGATCTCAAGGAAGCTTACCTTCATGTGCCTATAAGACTAAGTTGCAGAAAGTATCTGCGTTTTGAGCTGGAAATTCTCATTATCAGTTCTCTGCATTGCCCTTTGGCTTATCTACTGCACCCAGAGTATTCACAAAGGTTCTGGCTCCAGTGATAGCTTACTTCAGGCTAAAAGGAATTCAAATTTATCCTTACTTGGGCGATTGCCTGTCTCTGGCTCAAGAAAAGGAAGACCTTCTACAGCATTTGGAATATGTCATAGCAGTGCTAAGATGCCTAGGGTATTCTGTGAACGAAATAAAGTCCAGTCTAGTACCCTCTCAAGACATGTGCTTTCTGGGTGTGAGACTGAATACAGCAGCGCAGATGGCCTTTTAACCCCGGACAAACAAAAGAATCTTTCCAGTTACTTCCATCAACTATCTCTTCAGTCCGGGCTGACTGCAAGGACAGTCCTTCAAGCCTTAGGGTTCATGGCATCTTGTATTCTGGTGCTTCCCAATGCCAAACTGCATATGAGGAAGCTACAATGGTATCTCAAAATGTATGGACACAGCACTGCCAGGATTTGGACACTGTCATTCAAATAATACCTTGCATTCAAAAGGAATTTTTGTGGTGGGCTCAGGAATGTCACCTAAACAAGGGACTCTCTGTGACCCGGCCAGAGGCGAGTCAAATTCTAACGACAGATGCCTCAGACATTGCTTGGGGAGCTCATCTGAATGGAAAGTGGATACAAGACAAGTGGCCTGCCAGACTACAGCATCTACATATCAACATGAAGGAGATGTTAGCAGTCCAGTTTGCATTAATGGCTTTCAAGGAGTTACTTCTTCCAGGGCAGGTGTTGATTCTAACAGACAACACAACTGTCATGTGGTACATCAACAAACAAGGGGAACACATTCTTACCCATTGTGCAGGCAAGCAATGATTTTATGGGAGACTGCGCTAAGCTTGCAACTAACTCTTCAGGCAAGGTTTCTGCCGGGAGCACAGAACTCCTTAGCAGATGTGTTAAGCAGACAAATCATGGATCCCCACGAGTGGAAACTGGATCTTCATGTATTTCAAAAGTTGACAGTGTCCTGGGGAACTCCAGACATAGATCTGTTCGCTTCTCCACTAAACCACCAGCTGCCAAAGTTTTGCACAAAGAGGTTTCATCACACAGCTTGGAAAGTGGATGCTCTTTCTTTCAGTTGGAAAAATCTTCATGTGTATGCGTTTCCACCTCTGCCTCTTCTTCCAAAGGTGCTTCTAAAGGTCAGACAAGACAAGCCAAGGATGATTTTAATAGCTCCAGATTGGCCTCGGTAGCACTGGTACCCATTACTGAGGAGTCTGGTAAAGAAGCCTCCATGGCCTTTACCCTTGATTCCACATCTGTTGTCTCAGAAGGACGGTCGTCTGCTCAATGTCAAGCTTCACTCTCTTCATCTAACAGCCTGGCATATTCTGTTTTGAAAGACAGCAGGTCTCAACTTCCTCAACAAGTTTTAAATGTGATTATGGAAGCCAGAAGACCTAGTACAAGGAAAGTGTACGCAGAAAAATGGAAGAGATTTTTATTTTGGACTGCAGCAAAGAATTTGGAGATTTCAGAGCCTAATTTGAGTGTGGCTCTTCAATATCTTACTGAGTTATTGGACAAAGGTTTGTCTTTCTCTTCCATTAAGATTCATGCTGCAGCAATTTCAGCTCACTATGATTGTGACCCACCATTGTTTTCACATCCTTTGTTCAAGCAATTTCTTAGAGGGGCAAAGAATATAAGACCCCCGTGTAGAGCTCCTACTCCTGCTTGGGATCTCAATTTTGTGTTGGAGAAACTTACTCTACAACCTTTTGAGCCTGCAGCTACTGCTGAACTGAAATACTTGTCATGGAAGACTGCTTTTTTGTTGGCCATTACTTCTGCAAGAAGGGTTTCTGAGTTACAGGCCCTTATGGCGGTTGAGCCTTTTGATTTTCATAAGGATAGGGTATCATTACGTACTAATCCTTCCTTTATGCCTAAAGTGGTTTCTAGTGTGGCTTTAAACCAAACTATTCATTTGCCTACGTTTATGCAGATCCCCAAAATAAAGGGGAAAAGATTTTGCACACTTTAGATGTACACAGGCAATTGCGTTATTATTTGAGCAGGACTAAGGATTTTAGGCAGTCTCAGCAGTTGTTTGTTTCTTTTGCTTTGAGTTCTCAGGGCAAGCCTGTGTCAAAACAAACTATTTCTAGGTGGATTGGGTTTTGCATTGCATTTTGTTATTCCCATCATGGCAAGGAGATTCCAGCTGGGATTAGGCCTCATTCCACTAGGGCTACTGCCACTTCAACAGCTTTTAAGGGGTGGCAACTAAGGATATTTTGGAGGCAGCTACTTGGAGTTCAGTGCATACTTTCTCTAAGCATTACCACCTTCCTCTCTACTCTAAGTCTAGGGCTGGTTTTGCCACAGCTATTTTGCAAGGCATGTTATCAGCTTCTGCTTCCTTATGATTTGCCAGCCTCCCTTACCTCTGCTTTGGGATTCTACCCAATAGTTAGGACTGCAGCAATGTGGAATGAAGAACATAGTACAGTTTTGTACCTACCATAAATGTAGATGTTCGAGGATCCACATTGCTGCAGTCCAATTTACCTCCCTCCTTCCCTCTGTGTTTAGGGGTGGTTGTGTAGGTGAGGTTATATTCTGCTAATTTTGTATATTTTGTATATATATATATATTTTGGTGCAGATATGTTGGGAGTTTTTGGTTTTTGGCCTTATCTTTTCAGGGTCTTCTGACATCTGGGGCAAGAAAAGACTGAGGATATGACGTCGGTCATGCGCATTAGTACCCTGACGTACTGACGTCAGTCTAATGCGCCCTGACCGACGTCAGCCATATACTTTGGTATTCGGGCCGACTGGACAGCGGACTACCCTATAGTTAGGACTGCAGCAATGTGGATCCTCGAACATCTACATTTATGGTAGGTACAAAACTGTACTTTTCAAACCTTGCTGCTGGTTGCAACATACTAATGGCAGAAGAACTGTATACTGAAAGGCATGATAATGTGGCAAGATTGTTGCACCTGGGGATTGTGCAAACATTATGGTATTAAAGTGGCTGAAAAACAATGGAAACATGCGCCACAAAGCATCATAGAAAATGATGAAGTTTATATCACATGGGAACACCCATTGCCAACAGTTCAAAAGATCGATGCTAGAAAAGCTGATACAGTGATCCAAGAAAAGAAGACAAAAGTAGCATTGCTCATTGAAATAGCCACACCAGTGACTACAGTGTCTTGCATAGAGAGAGAGAGAGAGAGACAGACTCATAAAGTATCAGGATCTGCAGGCAGAAACAAGAGCAGTGTGGAAGAAAGATACCCAGACAGTTCCAATAGTAGTAGGAACAATGGGTCTTATAAAAAAGAATCTACAATCACATTTAGATATGTTACCAATAGATGTAACTCCATACGAATTGTAGAATGATTTATTACTGGGTACTTTGCGGGTACTGAGAAGAGCAAATTTGGCAAACATCAAATATTGAAACAATACTAATTTCATGAACTTTAATCGTACTTTGACTTAGGAGTGGGGTCCATTCCTGTTATGGTATTAGAAACCCAAAATATTTGGAGAAATTAGAAAGACTGAAATTATGCAGGTTCTGAAAGTAGAGATGAAAAGTAAGGGTTCAAATGGAGAGATGAAAAGTCAACAAGCAAAGGAGAGTAGTAGTGCTGAAATTGAATTCATCCTCAAGTCTTGGTGAGTACATTCGTGAGATGGACCTTGTTTTCACAAAATCTCACCAAGGCAACACTGATATATAGACTGTATAGAGCATACATCATGGACAGAGGAAGGTCAAAAGTTGGAGATAACTGGGTGCACAAGACCCAGGATAAAAAAAGTGCCCAATCCTGATAGGCGCACTAGTGCCAGGACTGGAAAAAATGACCATGTAGAATCCCAAAATATGGTAATATTCCTACAATGGGGCTAGGCCAGGCCCAGGGGGAGGATGCCCCCCCCCCTGTTGTATAGGGAACTAGCAGTTAACAAAAATCTCAAAACTGATAGGGCAAAGAAGAGCCATAAAGATGATAGGGTGGACTATTGAGGATAAGAAAGAAATTACGTATTGTTATGATTATGCAGAAAGCCCAGAATTTCCAGACATAAGATATACAAAACGATTAAGAGAGAAATTAGAGGAAAGAAAAATACTTCCGCAAGAAAAACTTTCAGAGGCTTCAAATGAAAATTTGCATTCATTAATACAACAGATTTGTGAAAAACAGTATATAGATCAAGAAACTTTGATCTATTTGGAAAAAGAAGCATCTGAGGAAGTGTGAAAATATAAATAACACCTAGAGATATTTGAAAAATATAAAAAGAAATATGGACATGGGAAAGAAAGAGATATTTGATATGGTGCAATATTTATGCAAAGGAGAAATCCAAATTAATCAATATAAAGAAGGCAGCCCCAAATATATTCAAAGAGAAATACAGGCAAAGGCATCCAGATATGGAAAAATTTTCAATAAAAAATAATATCACAAAAATGGAACATAGAAGATTAGTAAAGTAGAAGTTAAAAAACAGAAGTTGAAGTTATGGAATGCCTGCAAAGTTAAGAATTTGATGTAGAAGGTTTAATACAGGTTACATCACAACATGAGGGAGCAAGTCCCCAAAGTAAGGAGAAACAGGAAGATCAGGAGGCATCCGAAGAAGAAATATGGACATGGGAAAGAAAAAAAGATTTAATATGGTGTAATATTTATGTAAAGGAGAAAGCAAAACTAATCCATACAAAAAGAGCAGCACCAAAGATATTTGAAGAGAACAAAATGGGCAAAGGAATGCAGACATGGAAAACTTTACTGTACAAAAAAATGAGAGGAAAAGTAGAAAAGGAGATTAGTAAAAGAAAAGTTAAAGAAATAGAAACTGAGGTTGTAGAGTAGTTGCAAAATGAAGGATCAGTGTAGAAAATCGAAAGCAGAAAGCACCACAACAGGATAGAACAATGGATATTCAAATTAAGGGGAAACCAGTGGAACAGGAACCAAGTGGTCAGGTGCCATATCAACATATTTTGCAGCCTTCCACATGAAGCCAGTATAAACGTTCACTTGAAGCTAGGCAGCAAGGAAAGGCGCAGGAAACTGTGGAAACTCTGATGAGTCAAGGTTGAAGAGTGTTAGGCCAGTGAGTTCCCATATGACAGAGCAACACATGGTACAGTATGAAATTGAAGAGAAGATGCCACAGGAAGATGCTATAAAACTTTCCACAGAATGCCCCCAGGAAATGGAAAACAAGGGATGTGCCCTCAGTTTGGAAGAAAATGAGCTAAGAGAAGAGTTGCTTGATTTAATAGACATGGATAGTTATATTAAGATCAATGAGAGAGATAGACTGCAGAAGGTCAATAAAACCCAAAAAGTCAGAAGTCTGATAAAAAAAATGAATGCAGTAGTTAGGACTGTTCATAAACATCCATGTGATATAACAGAAGTGTACAGGATATATTACTGTGCTGTTAAATTAATAACTGAAGTTCTACCACAGGTACACAGGGTAGTGAGGGAAAGGAAGGGGAGAAATTGAATACCGTCATGGAAGTATTGAATACAGAAAACTATAAAGCAATTAAGACAAGACATGTCACTCTTAGAAGACTATAGAAAAGGGACTAGATCAACAAAAATACTAAGAAAGATGCCACTAAAGCAATACACAGTATTAGAACAGACCTGGATCTATCATCCACTATTGCAAGTAACAAACTAAAAATTTCAGCACAGGTGAGAAAACTTAGAAGATACACGTATAAATATGAAGGAAAAGTACAAAATAAGCAATTTATTGATAACCACAAAATGTTTTGTAGAGAATTGGGAAATAAGGTAAAAGGAATTGAAAGACCGACAAAAAAAGAGGAAGTAGATACCTTTTGGAGAAGTATCTATGAAGATCCCGTGGAGCATAACAAAGATGCTAAATGGATAGAAGAAGTAAAAGAAAGAATAAGAAGTTTAAAGGTGCAGTATATGAAATGGGATGAAGTAACAGCCAGAGAGATTGAAACAAAGTTAAGAAAAGCCTCTAATTGGAAATCCCCAGGCCCAGATGTAGTACCTAATTGTTGGTTGAAAGTATTAACATCTTTGCACAAGAATTTATCCATGAGAAAGAACTGTTTATAGGTTCACCCTGAATAGACACCAGCCTGGCTAACAACAGGAAAAACAATGCTCCTACTTAAGAGTGAACTTGCAAGCTACCCTAAAAACTATAGTATAGACTAATAACTTGCCTTCCGACGATGTATAAGCTATAGACGGGAATTGATGCTGACAGGGTTTATATTCATTTAGAAGAAAACTCAATTATGGCAGTAGAACACAAGGGCTCTAAAAGAAAGTCAAATGGAACAAAGTATCATTTGTTGTTTAATAAAGTTATACTGGAGAACTGTAAAACGGGGAAGAATTTAAGTATGTCATGGATTGACAGTAATAAAGCATATGATAGTATACCACATTCCTGAATAAAAGAGTTCTTAAAAATATATAAGATGCGCCCTACACTGATTGATTATATTACAGTGACCATGAAACAGTAGCAGACCACTTTGTAATTAAGCCATGATAAAGGACAGATTATTACCTCAGGGATAAAAGTTCAAAGGGGGATATTCCAGGGTGACTCTCTGTCAGCGTTGCTATTCTGCCTTGCCATTAATCCATTAAGTTGTTTACTTAACATGTTAGACCATGGCTAGAATTTGGCTCCTAAAAAAAAACAACAAAGTGTAAAGACTTCTCATCTTCTCTTTGTCGGCTATTTAAACCTGCATAGATCATCAGATGAGGAACTGAAAGCACAGCTGCATGTTGTCAGAACTTTTTCAGATTATATAAGAATGTCGTTTGGTCTTGATAAGTCTTGAAAAGCAACCTGTAAAGCAGGAAAACTGCAGCACCAGGAAAGCATCAGTTTGGGACAATAATGTGATATAAAAAAAACTTGAGCAAGACGGGAGTATTTAAATGTTTGGGAACTTATGAAGGATCAACAATAAAACAAGAACAGATGTGAATAAAACTTAGTAAGGAATACTTTAGAAGACTTAGGTTATTTCTAAAAACAGCGTTAACCTATAGGAACAAAGTCAAAGCTATAAACCAGTTTGTTCTTCCTGTCCTAACTTACCATTTTGGAGTGATTGACTGGCTCCAAAACGTGTTGGATAGATTAGACAAGAAAACAAGAAGGATGCTTCATGCTCACCAAATGATTTATAAAGAATCAGTGTACTTATGGATACCGTGTAACTTGTATATATATGTAAATATATATATGTGTGTGTGTGTATGTATGTATGTATGTATATATATATATATATATATATATATATATATATATATATATATATATATATATCTATCTACATATACATATATATATATATATATATATATATATATATATATGTGTGTGTGTGTATAATATCTTTGTAGTGGACATAATCAAAACAATAGATGCACAGTGTTTTGTGAGTTATGCCTCACGACTCACAATGATGGCAACGAAATAGTCAAAACATGTATGGTAGACACTTAAGTAAAATGGAAGCAGGAATAAAGGAGAAATGTGAAAAGGCAGGATATGAATATCTTACCTGAAATTTGAGGTCAAAGAGGAAGAAGAATTCTAAACCACAAATGAGTCAAAGGTACTGCCAGGGTCAGAAAATAGACTTAGTGCTACAGAAGTTCAAGCTGTGGAAGGGACAACTAGAACTGGTGTAGTGATGCAGTATACCATTCCATAAACACAATACAAGTGGATGAAAGGAGGTGTAGGAGAGAATAAAGGCGTAGGTTTGAAGTCAAATGGCAATATGTATGGGGGGTGTGACTCTACCAGAAGCAGATGGTGAGATTCTGAGTGGACATTACGCCACAATGTATGTAGAGTAT